>NC_081364.1:68269970-68569970 GCF_030684315.1 Stegostoma tigrinum | reverse complement strand
AGTATACACTGCTGCTACTGAGCATCTGTGGTGAAGACAGTGGCTGCTTGGAGATGTACATTTGAATCATGTCCCCTCTCCGTTTCCTCTGCTCGAAGGAAAACAGCCCCAATGCACTCAATCTCTCCTCCTATCTGGAGCCCAGGCAACACACTCGTAAATCTCCTCTGCACCTTATAATGTGGATTCCAGAACTGCACACTATACTCTAGTTGGGGCCTAAACAACATTTTATACAGTTTCAGCATTACTTCCCCTCAATGCTTTAGCTAATAAAGACAAGTATATCCTATGCCTCCTTCTCCACCTGGGAAGGTAGTGGAGGCTGGAGAACTTACAACCTTCAAATGATATTCAGATGAATATTTCAGATATCATAACATTCAAGGATATGGGGCAAGTGCAAGAAATTAGGTTACGATCACTTTTAATGGTAGTTATGTTGGTACAGACTAAATGGGCCAAAGGGCCCTTCCTTCTGCCGTTCATTGTGTATTCTCTTGCCTTGTTCGTCCTGCCCAAGTGTATCACCTCACATTTATCTGGATTGAGATTCAATTGCCACTGACCAGCCCATCCATATCCTTCTGCAATCTTAGGCTATTGCTCTCACTACTTATCACTGCATCACATTTTTGTAATCTGAATTTGCTGATCAACCCTCCTACATTTAAATCTAAATCATCTATGAGAAACAAAACAGCAAGGGCCCCAATACTAACCCCTGTGGGATTCTAGTGAACAGTGTCTTCTGGTCACAAAACTATCTCTTGACCGTTACCCTCGGCTTCCCACACTTAGCCAAAATTCCTTGGATCCCATGAGCTCTTAGCTTTGCTATCAGACTTCCATGCAGGACCCTTCAAAAGCCTTGCCATCATCTATATACCTGGTCGCTTCTTTGAAATATTCAAATCAAGTTGGTCAGAAATGATGTCCCCTTAATACCACCACGCTGACTGTTGTTGATTAATCCCTTTCTCTCCAAATACAGATTTAATTCCGTCCCTTAGAATTGCTTCCAAAAGCTTCCTCACTACCAAGTTTAGACTGACTGGCCTGTAGTTTCCTGGTTTATCTCTTGCTCCCTTCTTAAAGAACGGTATCACGTTGGTTGTCCTCCAGTTCTCTGGCATTTCTCCTATGTTCAGACAGGAATTCAACATTTTTTTTGCAAACTCTCCTGTAATTTCGCGGCCTACCTGACTCAATAACCTGGGATACGTTTCATCCAGCCCTGGAGATTTATCCACTTTTAACTTGCCAAGGCCAGTCAGAGGCCCCTTTGCATCTAACCTAATTTCTCAAATTGCACCTTCCTGATTTCTATACCCCTACTGTCACTCTCACCATTGAACACAGTCAAAAGAATTCACTTCGAATGCTACCTACATCCTCTAGCTCCATTTGTGGTGGCACGATGGCTCAGTGGTTAGCACTGCAGCCTCACAGCACCAGGGACCCGCGTTCGATTCCAGCCTCGGGTGACTGTCTGTGTGGAGTTTGCACATTCTCCCCATGTCTGCGTGGGTTTCCTCCGGGTGCTCTAGTTTCCTCCCACAGTCCAAAGATGTGCAGGCTAGGTGGATCGGCCATACTAAATTGCCCGTAGTGTTCAGGGGTGTGTGAGTTATAGGGGGAAGGGTCTGGGTGGGATGCTTCAAGGGGCGGTGTGGACTTGTTGGGCTGAAGGGCTTGTTTCCACACTGTAGGGAATCTAATCATACACACATTGTCACCCCAGTCCTTAATGGGGTGTACTCTTTCCCTTTTTATCCTTTTACTCTTAATATACCTGTAAAACAATTTAGGATTTTCCTTTATCTTACTTACCAGTATCCTTTCATATCGCCTTTTAGCTCTCCTAATCTGCTTTTCACATTCCCTCTTGTACATTCAATGATCTTCTAGGGCTTCTGCTGTTTTGGCCCCTGGGGATCTTCAATAAGCCTCCCTTTATCTCTTAATCTAATTCTGTATATGCCTTGATGCTGGCCCTGTAATCTCCATATTTCCTTCTTTAATGCATCCCACTACTCTCATACAGATTTACCGGAATGTATCCGCTCCCAATCCACTCTGACCATATCAGATCTGAACTTACTAAAATCAGCCTTCTCCCTGTTGAGAACTTTGATTTCAGGTCCATTCTTGTTCTTGGCCATAACAATCTTGAATCTAACAAAGTGATGATTCCACTGATACTTCCAAAGACTTGCCCGGCTTCATTACTAAATTTAAGTCCAGGACTGCCTAGGCTTTTATAGGGCTCAATATATACTGGCTTAAAAAGCCACCCTGGATGTATTTGAAGAATTCAGCTCCCACAATGACTACGCTAGTTGATGCAGGGGAAGTTGAAATCTCCCACTATCACTACTCCATCACTTTTACACTTCCCTGAAATTTTCCCATATATCTGTTCCTCTATTTCTTTCAGGCTGTCAGGGGGCCCTTTGTATACTCCCAACAACACGACTGCTCCCTTTTGGTTTTTAAGTTCTACTCATGTAGCTTCATTTGAGGTGCTTTTGAAGCTGTCCTCCTTACTGCTATAAGAAATTCCCTGATCAAAACTGCGACGCTTTCTCCCTTTTTACCTCCTTCCCCGGTCTCACCAGAAGACCCTGTAACCTGGAATATTGAACTGTCAAGCCTGCCCCTCTCTCAACCATGTCTCAGTGACAGCCATGATATCGCACCCCCATGTTTTCATTTGTGCCCTCAACTCATCTGTCCCTTGTTCATCAGACTCCTAGCATTAAAATAAATACCAATCATCCTTGACAAATCCCCTTGTGCCTTAACTGGCTGATAATGCCTACACGTTCCTAGCTCACTGGCTTCTAATTTTGGCTGTTCATTCCCCTGTGAACATTCTCTCAAGATCCTAGCCTCCTGCCAAGTTAGTTTAAATCTCCCCAACAGCACTAGCAAACCTCCCTGCAAGGATGCTGGCCCCACTCCTGTTTAGCGACACCCATCTACCCTGTTCAGGTCCCTCCAGCCTCAAACACTGCCTTAATATGCCAGGAATCTAAAGCCTTCCCTCTTGCGCCATCTCTTGGGCCACACATTTATCTGGGCTAACCTTCTACTCCTAAACTCACTTGCATGGGGCACCAGAAATAATCTAAAGATTACTTGCTTTTGGATCCTGTTCTTTAATCTACTTCCTAGCTCCCTAAATTCTGCTTTTAGGACCTCATCCCTTTTCTACCTATCTCGTTGGCACCAATATGTACTACAATCTCTGTCTGTTTGCCCTCACCCTTCAGAATACACCAAAGTCAGTGACATCCCTGATCCTAGTATCAGAAGGCAACATACCATCCTGGAGTCTGTTTTGCAGTCATAGAAATGCCTGTCTCTTTCCCTTACAATTGAATCCCTTACCCCTATAGCTTTGCCCTTCTTCCTCCTCTCGTGTGCAGCACATCCACCCGTGGGGCATGAAGTTTGCTCCAACTGCTCTCCTCTGGCCAGTCATCTCCTCCAACAATGTCCAAAGTGGTACCAAAAACAACAAATGCTGGAGATTGTAGGAACTGCAGATACTGGAGAATCCAAGGTAACAAGGTGTAGAGCTGGGTGAACATAGCAAGCCAAGCAGCACCATAGGGGCAGGAAAGCCGACGTTTCGGGCCTGGCCATTTCTGATGAAGGGTCTAGGCCCGAAACGTCAGCCTTCCTGCTCGGCCTGCTGTGTTCAACCAGCTCTACATGTTGTTATCTCGAATGCTGGAGATCACAGCCAGTCAAACATGGAGCATCCATGGAGAGAGAGAGAGAGAGAGAGAGAGAGAGAGAGAGAGAGAGCGCGAGAGCGAGAGCGAGCGAAGGAGAGAGAGAGAGAGAGAGAGAGAGAGAGAGAGAGAGAGAGAGAGAGAGAGCGCAAGCTAACATTTTCAGTCTCGACGGCTCTTCATCAGAGCTGAAGTAAAGTGTGGTGAGGATTTTAAAGTGTGGGGCTGGGGAGAGTGGGGGTGGTGAGTGTAGAGTGCTGGTGGAGAAAAGACGTTGATAGTTCAGATTAAGTGATTGGAATGTGAGAATGGTAGAACAATGGTGTGTCTGCTGCCAGACCTGAAAGGACAGACAGTCCCACTGAGAGGGGGAAAGGGGAGAGGCGACATGACAATACAATGTACCAAGCTAAACGAATGGGAAGAAATGAGAGTTGGTTTACAAATGGAAGATGTTGGACTCAATATTAAGTCCAGAAGCTGTAAAGTGTCGAGTCTGACGATAGGATGTTGTTCCTCCAGTTTGTGCCGTGATTCACTGAAACACTGCAGCATGCGGAGGACAGAATGGTATAACTGTGAAAAAGGGGGATGGCCACAGCGGGCACTACAGGCCTTCCTCTACTTTGCCTGGGGGTCAGCCATTTCCTTTCTGCCTGTTCAATATGCATCTGCCATGTGAGCACCTCACTGAATATGCTTTCCACAACTTGCTCAGCATTGTGGGTGCTCCCCAGTGAATTCACCTGCACATCCAACTCTAAAATGTGATTCGCCAGTAGTTGCAGCTGGATACACTTCCTACGATTCATCATATAGAACATGACGAGCATGTTACAGGTGCAGGATCTGCCGCCATGACATCATTTAAGCCCCTGAATAACTCTCTTCTCTAAAAAAAAAGTTTGTGCAAGAATACTCTTAATTACTTCTCTTACCCTAACCATAGGATAAGGCACAGTGGTTCAGCGGTTGGCACTGCTGCCTCACAGCGCCAGGGACCCAGGTTCCATTCCACCCTCAGGCAACTGTCTGTGTGGAGTATGCACACTCTCCTAGTGTCTGTGTGGATTCCCTCCGGGTGCTCCGGTTTCCTCCCACAGTCCAAAGATGTGCATATTCGGTGAATTGGCCACACTAAATTGTCTGGAGTATTCATGAATGTGTAGATTTGGTGGATTATAGGGGGATGCATCTGGGTGGGATGCTCTGAGGGTCAGTGTGGACTTGTTAGGCCGAAGGGCCCATTTCCACAAAGTAGGGAATCTATGATATTTCCTTACCCTGCTTTACTTACTTACCTTGCTTCATTATATTGGTCCTAACTTTCACTTAGTCCTGTTGTTTCTCAGTTAATTCCTTCTTCCAAAACAATCATAAAACTACAACACACCCGGTTTCAACTGCTTTCCCAATCAGCAGTCATCTGAAGCAGATGTTAAACCAGGACCCCCTTCTCTCTGCTCAATTGAAGCTGACGGATCTAGTCTTTCAAACTATAAGCACTGGAAAAGGCTTTACAAACTAGGAACAAAAAATACCCCAGAAAGCACCTCTTCCCCTATGCAATGAATTCCCAGAGTGCTCAAAATTTCCAGTATCACACACACATTTGAGCTATACCTCATTGTGGACGTGCCTTCTCCCAAACCTCTCATGAGGAACATAGTGATCTTCCCTTCTTTCCCTTGCAATCCCTTACTTCCAGCCAAACTTATTCCTCATTAGGACCTTTTGAATCTATGTCACTATTCATCAACGTACTGACATCATCCTTTATTATCAAAGCTACCCTACTCCCTTTCTCTTTTTGTCTAGTCTAGCACGTTAATTCTTCTTGAATATTGAGTTCCCAGTGCTATTAGCCTCCCTAACATTTTGACATTTTCTGGCAGGGTATTTATTGTTAGCTGTTTCACACTCAAGGCTCAGTCTGTTCGAACTCCATGTCCATGAAGTAGGAATCACTATAATGTTAAGAGCCAGGAGCTCAAATTTAGAAAGGGTTGTAAACTGATACCACAATCAACTGGCATTATTTATCAAGCAGTGTCAAGAGGAAGTCCTCAGTGTCCTCTAGGAGCACTGAACCAATTGCTGCAACAATCCAGAAAGTCATGCCAATGGTGCATGTAGAAGATCCAAGGCATCACTAACAGGAGTAAAAGTCTCTTTATTTGAATCTCCAGGTAGATGTTGTTGTTAATTATACCTTACACTTTCTTTGCCTGTGATGAACGTTGGCATGGCTGTGAGTGGGCTCCTCAGATCTTTCCTGATGTAGATTTTTTCTGTGGAAGCTGCACAGTTTGCTGGTTTCTCTCGTTGTGCCTCAGCTGGTTTTCTCTCACATTGAACAGCTAGCATTAGAAGAAAAATGACAATGCAATTAGTACAATAGGTAAGAGAATTCTGCTTGCGAGGTGCGTGCTCTCAGTATATTCGCCAATCTCCTTCATGGCTTGATAATGATTTGCATACATACACCTTATACAACTGGTTGTTTCTTGGTAGAATGGTCAGTCCTGATCAGCACCTGTGCTTCTTTATAAAAGACATGCCGTGATCATCACAAATGGAACATTTTCCTTGTTCCAGTCCCTCAGGCTCCTCTACTAATCTGAATAGGTAGTTCTGCACAGGTTGAATAGAAATACTAAATCTCATTCTTGGGAATTAGATGGGCCACGTGGATCAAGTGACAATAAGGGAACATTTAGGGGACAATGATTAGTACAACATAAAGGCAAAGAACAATCCAGACCAACAGTAATTAGCTAGGGAAAGTAAACTTCAGTGTGGTAAGAGTGGACTTGACCCAGATAAGTTGGAATCAAAGGATGACAGACAAAACTGCAATTGAACTTTTAAAGGAGAGATGGTTTCATCAGGGTATATTCCCTTAAAAGGGGAAGACATGAAACAAATCCAGAGATTCTTAAATAAAAACAAAATCAAGATTAAGATGGTAAAGGCATGCTTAAGGCAACTGTTAGACAGACAATGCAACTGTAAATCAGGCTGAATATATAAGGCAGGAGGCCAAGTAAAAAAATGAAGAAAAGCAATAAGAGAGCATAAAAAGGAACTAGCAGCTAACATAAAGGAGAATCCCAAAGTACTCTAAAAGCATGAGAAGGTAAAAGGATGGTAAAAGGAGGAGAATTGATGAACAATCAAAGGGGAATTTGAGGATCTTGGCTGAGGTATTAAATTAAAAATCTGCATCTGCTTTGGTATAATACTCTCCTGACAATTCAAGTACCATGCAACTCTCCCTGGTACCCCAGCTCCAAGATGAAACTCCTCCGACACTTTGGCTTCAGTCCCTGGCTCTCCAGGTATGGTCCAACTCTACCCTGACACACCAGGAACACGGTAACACTTACATTCCATTTTCATTCCCATCTCCAAACATTTCCGAAGCCTGCAGAACTGACAGCGGTTGCGGTGATGCTTGTTGATGATACAATCTTGCCTGCTACGGCAGCTATATGTCAGGTTTTTCCTTACACTTCGTTTGAAGAATCCTTTACAACCCTCGCAGCTGACAGCACCATAGTGACGCCCTGTAAATGTAAAGAATATTCAATTAGGTCATTAGATCTTGGTGAGTAAGCTTAGTGTCTAATAGAACAAAAATCAATCAATCATTCTCTAATCAAGCTCTCTCCATTTCACATTTCTGGGAATCCCACTTCAAAAATATTTAGCTGATTCCTGCTCTGGACATCCATAAAAGAAATGTATGTCAATAACACTGTAGGTTGTCCCAAAGTACTCTACAGCCAATTAGCTACTTTTAAAGTGATGTTATTGTTGGCCTGTTCTATTTCCTGTTTGCGAGCAAGTCGATCCCACAAATGGGTCACCATTTTAAAAAAAATTAATGCTAATTAAACAATCAATATTGGCCAGTATAATGTACTGCACAATGGCGGATATGGGTGGTGATGTTATCCTTAACCAAAATCGCCACTCCCCCTCCTTTGCTGCACCCTCCTTCTAATCTTCCTATAGCATCCAAACCCTGGATCATTAAGCTGCCAAACTTGTCCATCTCTGAGTCTTGTTTCTGTAATAGAATCATAAAACCCCGACCTTGCGGAAACAGTTTATTCGGCCCAACAAATCCACACCATCCCTCCAAACAGCATCCCACCCAGACCCACCCCCTACAACTGTAACCCTGCATTTCCCATGGTTAATCCATCTAAACACTCCTGGACATTACAGGCAATTTAGCATGGCCAAACTACCTAACTTGCACATAGCTATGATATCCCAGTCCCATTTTCCCAACCATGCCCTAGGTTATCTGCCTTACCTGTCAGGCCTCTTGCATTGAAATCAATGCAGTTTAATTTATCAATCATATGTCTTTCCTACCTTAACTATTTTAAATTGCTCCCCTTATCTAACATACCAGCTTATCTCTTTTCTCTCTATCTCTTTGGAACCCCACACTGGTCCCCTTCTAATTCACATGCAACAGGTCACTTCTAACTCAAGTGGTCCAAAAATGTGAATCCTTGCCCCTTAGCCACAGATTCATCTGCTCCAACCTCCTATTCGTACTCTCACGAGCACATGACACCAGGAGTAATCCAGACATTACCACCCTTGAGGAACTGCTTTTTACCTCCTGCCTGATTTCCTATACTCCACAGAATCTCAACCCTTTCTCTACCTATGTCATTGCTACCATGGTGAAATATGATCTCCTGCTGGTCACTCTCTTTTCAGACATTTTGGTTGGCATGGACCCAACAGGGCCAAACAGGCTTTCTCTGTGCTGTTGGACTTTATGACTCTAATGTAAAGGAACCTAAGTGTATTTGCTGATAAAAGTTTTAGCTTTAAAAAGTTAGGTGTTAACCTTTATCGCTAGAGGATTTGACTACAAGTGAAGTCTTCCTTCCTATGGAGCATGACGTGAGGTTGTGGTCTCCTCAGCTCAGGAAAGGTTTTAGTGCCATACAGAGTGCAGCAAAGATTCATCAGACTTGTTCTGGCAGGGAGGGAGACTGGGCAAACCTGGCCTGTACACTCTAGAGTTTCAAAGAATGACAGGTGGTCTAACTGAAACCTTAAATACTTTAAAGACAGACAGGATAGATGTAAATAAGATGTTTCCCCGAGTTGGGAAACTTGAAACGAGGGTGCAAACATAACAGGATGCTATTCAGGACCGAGACTTTTAACAGAATAGAATCCCTACAGTGTGGAAACAGGCCCCTCGGCCCAACAGGTCCACACCTCTATGGGCAACTTAGCATGGCCAATTCACCTAGCCAGCACATCTTTGGACTGTGGGAGGAAACCAGAGCACCCAGAGAAAATCCACGCCACGGAGGGAATGCGCAAACTCCACTCAGATGGCCACCCAAGGCTGGAATCGAACCCGGGTCCCTGATGCTGTGAGGCTGCAGTGCTAACCACTGAGCCACCATGCCGCCCGTGTGCATGAAGAGAGATAAGGAGAGCCTTGTATTTAGAGGGCTATGAAGCTTTGGAATACCCTGCCATACGGATTGTGGAAACTCAGTCCGAGTGTGTTTAAAGGGCATGTTGACCAGTTTACTTTCTCACCTAAGACCATAAGAACTCAGAATTGAAGTGGACTGTTGAGCATTTCAATTGAAATTCATAATTATCAATGATGTAAAGGATTAAGTGGCTAAAAGTTATAATCGTATTTCACAGTAGAGCATGAATAATAGGCTGAGTGGCCGAATCATACTCCTGTTTCTAAAGGGACTGTCCCAAATCTACGGGTCTTTGGAAGTTTAGAGCAAGTACATCAATTATCTCATTATTAACTATCAAAATTAACCATCAGAATACTGAAAGTGGGATTCAGCAATATTAATGCCATTGAAAGTCAAGGGGTGCTAGATGAATTTTGCCTTGTTAGAATAGGTCATTCTGCCAGGACGTGCCTGACACTTCTGTGGTGCCAATGTTACTTTCCACTTGTCAAGCCAAACCTAATGTTGTCCAGGTCATTTTACTTTTGGACATGGACTGATTCAGTACCTGAGGAGTCGTGAATGGTGCTGGACATTGTACATCCCCACTTCTGAACTTATAAATGTCATTGATGAAGCAGTTGAAGATGGTTTGGCCTGGAACACTATCCTGAGGAACTCTTGCAGAGATATCACAGAGCTGAGATGATTGACTTCCAACAATCATAACTGACTCCAACATATGGAGAGTTTTGCCCTTACTGCAAACTGACTCGAGTTTTTCTCGGCTGCTCAATGCCATATTTGGTCCAGTGCTGCTGTGATGTCATGAGCAGTCAGTTCTGGAAGTCAGCTCTATTCATATTTGCATCAAGGCTGTAATGAGGTCAAGGGCTGATAGCACTTTCAACAAGCTGTTTCAGCATTTCACTGAAATTTGATGATAGACTGATAGAGAAGTAATTGACTTGGCTGAATTTGTCCTGCTTTTTGTTTGCAGGACATACCCGCAAGTTGCTGGGTAAATGTTTTTTTGGCACTGAGAGACAATTGGCTTGCTAGCAAGAAACAGACAGTAGACATAAATGGATCTCTTTCCTGGTTGGCAGTTTGTAAGTAATGCGTAACCAGTGCTGGATTTCAATTTTTCACAATAAACAACTTCAATGAACAGACCAAAAGTATGGGACAAAAACAAAGTTGCTGGAAAAGCTCAGCAGGTCTGGCAGCATCTGTGAAGGAGAAAACAGAGTTAATGTTTCTGGTCCGGTGGCCCTTCCTCAAGAACTCGTTCCGAGAAACGTTAACTGTTTTCTCCTTCACAGATGCTGCCAGGCCTGCTGAACTTTTCCAGCAACTTTGTTTTTGTTCCTGATTTACAGCATCCGCAGTTCTTTTGGTTTTTATTTAGACCAAACGTATGGTTGGCAATTTTGGTGATGACATGAAGATAGGATGACATACATGAGAAGGATCTCATGGGAGAATCTAGGACAGAAGGGCACAGTCTCAGAATAAAGGGATGCCAATATAAGACTGAAATGAGGAGGAATATCTTTCTCAGAGGCTTGACAGTCTTTAAAACTCCTTGCCACAGAGAACTGTGGGGGGCACAGATTTTGTATATTTAAGATTGAGATAGATTCTTGCTCAGTAGAGAAAACCAAGGGTTAAGAGAGAAAGGACATGAAAGCGGATATGAGTAATGGCAGATCCGCCATAATCCTTTTGAATAGCATGGCGGCATGGTGGCACAGTGGTTAGCACTGCTACCTCACAGCATGAGGGACCTGGGTTCAATTCCAGCCTCCGGCGACTGTCTGTGTGGAGTTTGCACATTCTCCCCATGTCTGCATGGGTTTCCTTTCACAGTCTAAAGATGTGCAGGTTAGGTGGATTGGCCATGCTAAATTGCCCGTAGCATTCAGGGAGGTGTCGACTGGGGGGAATGGGTCTGGGTTGGATGCTCTGAGCTTCGGTGTGGACTTGTTGGGCCGAAGGGCTTGTTTCCACACTGTAGGGATTCTAAATCCTAGCACAGCAGGCTTGAGGGACTCAACGGTCCACTTCAATTCTGAATTCTTATGGTCTTAGGTAAGAAAATAAGTTATGAAGCATTGTAAGGAGGTTTAGATAGGCTAGGTAAGTGGGGAAAACAGCTGGCAAAGAGTATAATTTGAGTACGTGTGAAATTGGACATTTTAGCAAGAAGATTCAAGAATATAATATTATAAATTGTTAGAGATGGCAAGCAACAAAGTGTGAAGCTGGATGAATACAGCAGGCCAAGCAGCATCTCAGGGGCACAAAAGCTGACATTTCAGGCCTAGACCCTTCATCAGAGAGGGAGATGGGGAGAGGGTTCTGGAATGAATGGGGAGAGAGGGGGAGGCGGACCGAAGACAAGAGTGAAAAGAAGATAGGTGGAGAGGAGAGTATAGATGGGGAGGTAGGGAAGGGATAGGTCAGTCCAGGGAAGACGGACAGGTCAAGGAGGCAGAATGAGCAAGAGATGGCACCGATGCAGTCATCAATGTAACGGAGGAAGAGGTGGCGTTTGGGGCCTGTGTAGGTGCGGAAGAGGGACTGTTCCACGTAACCTACAAAGAGGCAGGCATAGCTTGGGGACTGCATCGGCGCCGCCTCTTGCTCCCCAGAGGAGCTCGAACAGTTCATCCACTTCACCAACACCTTCCACCCCAACCACAAGTTCACCTGGGCCATCTCCAACACATCCCTCACCTTCCTGGAACTCTCAGTCTCCATCTAGGTAACCAGCTAGAAACCAAGCCCACTGACTCCCACAGCTACCTAGAATACATCTCCTCCCACCCACTCTCCTGCAAAAATTCCATCCTCTATTCCCAATTCCTCCGCCTCTGCTGCATCTGCTCCCAGGATGAGGTATTCCACTCCCGCACATCCCAGATGTCCACGTTCTTCAAGGACTGCAACTTCCCCCTGCAGTGGTTGAGAACGCCCTTGACCGCGTCTCCCGCATTTCCCGCAACACGTCCCTCACAAACTGCCCCCGCCACAGCCGCCCCAAGAGGATTCCCCTCGTTCTCAATATCACCCCACCAACCTCCGGATACAACGCATCATCCTCCGACACTTCTGCCATCTACAATCCGACCCCACCACCCAAGACATTTTTTCATAATCACCCTTGTCTGCCTTCCAGAGAGACCACTCTCTCCGCGACTCCCTTGTCCGCTCCACACTCCCCTCTAACCCCATCCCCTGCAACCGCAGGAAGTGCTACACTTGCCCCCACACCTCCTTCCTCACCCCCATCCCAGGGCCCAAGATGACTTTCCATATTAAGCAGATGTTCACCTGCACATCTGCCAATGTGTTATACTGTATCCAATGTACCTGGTGTGGCTTCCTTTGCATTGGGGAAACCAAGCGGAGGCTTGGGGACCGCTTTGCAGAACACCTCCGCTCGGTTTGCAATAAACAACTGCACTTCCCAGTCGCGAACCATTTTAACTCCGGCTCCCAGTCCTCAGACAACACGTCCATCACGGGCCTCCTGCAGTGCCACAATGATGCCACCTGAAGGTTGCAGGAACAGCAACTCATATTCAGGCTTGGGAACCCTGCAGCCCAATGGAATCAATGTGGACTTCACAAGCTTCAAGATCTCCCCCTATCCCCACCGCATCCCAAAACCAGCCCAGCTTGTGCCCGCCTCCCTAACCTGTTCTTCCTCTCACCTATCCCCTCCTCCCACCTCAAGCCACACCTCCATTTCCTACCTACTAACCTCATCCCGCCTCCTTGACCTATCCCCTCCCTACCTCGCCACCTATACTCTCCTCTCCACCTTCGGTCCGCCTCCCCCTCTCTCCCCATTTATTCCGGAACCCTCTCCCCATCCCCCTCTCTCATGAAGGGTCTAGGTTATGTTGGAACTGTATAAAAAATTAGTTAGGGCCACAGTTGTTATGTGATAGGATGTGACAGCATTGGAGAGGGTGCAGAGGTGATTTACCAGGATGCTGCGTGGCTGCAGAGTTTCAGTGATGAAAAGAGATTGGATAAACTGGGTTTGTTTTCCTTACAGCAGAGGAGATCAAAAGGGAACATCAATGATACCCTAAAGAAGGCAGCAGAGAGACTTCACCGAGGGAGAAGTTGGCTCAGTCACCAAAACTGAACAGCGGAGTAAGGAAGAAACCCTCGGTGATAAACAAGAGGAAGGGCATCCAATACAGGGTGGCAGAGACACTTTATTGAGGAGCATTCTGGGAGAATTCAGCTCAGTAACCAGGACTGAACAGTGACCTGGTGTCAAGGAATGGTAGCCCCCAACATAATATTACTAAAGAGGCAGAGATTGTACTTAGGGCTGTGTTGTGCTTTTCCTGCCAGGTGTGGGAAATCAGGGAGCAGTCTAGTATCCCTGATGATTAGATCTGCAGGAAGTGTGGCCAGCTACAGCTCCTCACAGATTGTGTTGTCCTGTTGCTGCAGCAGTTGGACACACAGGGAGCAGAGAGTGTCATAGATACTAGTTACCAGGAGGTGGTCACACCACATGTTCAGTCAAGCAGATGGGTGACCCACATGTTCAGTCAAGCAGATGGGTGACCCACATGTTCAGTCAACCTGATGGGTGACCCACATGTTCAGTCAAGCAGATGGGTGACCCACATGTTCAGTCAACCTGATGGGTGACCCACATGTTCAGTCAAGCAGATGGGTGATCACCAAGAGAGGAAGGCTGGTAGTGCCAGAGTCTCCTGTGGCTATTCCCCTCTCAATCCGTTTACTGTTTTAGATACTTCTGAGGGGGAATAGCCTCTCGGGGAGTAAAACAGCCAGGCATGTGACACCACAACTGAACACAGAACATAGAGCACAGTACAGGCCCTTCGGCCCTCAATGCTGTGCCGACCTGTCATACCGATCTCAAGTCATGTAACCTACTCTATTCCATGTACGTCCATATGCTTGTCCAATGACGACTTAAATGTACCTAATGTTGGCAAATCTACTACCATTGCAGGCAAAGCGTTCCATTCCCTTACTACTCTCTGAGTAAAGAAACTACCTCTGACATCTGTCCTATATCTTTCACCCCTCAATTTAAAGCTATGCCCCCTCGTGCTCGCCGTCACCATCCTAGGAAAAAGGCTCTCCCTATCCACCCTATCTAACCCTCTGATTATTTTATATGTTTCAATTAAGTCACCTCTCAACCTTCTTCTCACTAATGAAAACAGCCTTAAGTCCCTCAGCCTTTCCTCCTAAGACCTTCCCTCCAAACCAGGCAACATCCTAGTAAATCTCCTCTGCACCCTTTCCAAAGCTTCCACATCCTTCTTATAATGCGGTGACCAGAACTGTACACAATACTCCAAGTGCAGCCGCACCAGAGTTTTGTACAGCTTCACCATAACCTCTTGGTTCCGGAACTCGTTCCCTCTATTAATAAAAGCTAAAACACTGTATGCCTTCTAAACAGCCCTGTCAACCTGGGTGGCAACTTTCAAGGATCTGTGTACATGGACACCGAGATCTCTCTGCTCATCTACACTACCAAGAATCTTACCATTAGCCCTGTACTTTGCCTTCCGGTTACTCCTACCAAAGTGCATCACCTCACACTTGTCTGCATTAAACTCCATTTGCCACCTCTCAGCCCAGCTCTGCAGTTTATCTATGTCTCTCTGTATAGCAGATTTGGCCCAAATCCAAGCAAACAATAGTGGTAGGAAACTCTCTAATTAGAGGCCAGACAGGTGTTTCTGTGGCTGCATTTTGAGACTCCGGGATGGTGTGTTGCCTCCCTGATGCAAGGGTCAAGGATATCTCTGAGCGGTTGCAAGAAATGCTTAAGGAGGAGGTAAACAGCCAGAGGTGGTTGTGCACACTGGTAGCAATGACATAGGTAAAAAGAGGTTCTCTGGAATGACAGATGTCAGAGGTAGTTTCTTTACTCAGAGAGTAGTAAGGGAATGGAATGCTTTGTCTGCAACGGTAGTAGATTCGCCAACATTAGGTACATTTAAGTCGTCATTGGACAAGCATATGGACGTACATGGATTAGTGTAGGTTAGATGACTTGAGATTGGTATGACAGATCGGCACAACATCGAGGGCTGAAGGGCCTGTACTGTGCTGTAATGTTCTATGTTCTATGTTCAGTTGTGGTGTCACATGCCTGGTATGAGGGGATAAGAAAGAGGCTGAAAAGCAGGACCTTGAGGGTAATAATTTCTGAGTTACTACCAGTGCCATGTGCTAGTGAGGCAAGGAACAGAAAAGATAGGAGAGATGAATGTGCAGTTGAGGAGCTGATGCAGGGGGCAGAGTTTCAGGTTCTTGGATCATTGGGACCAAAGATGACCTGTACAAGAGGGAGAGGTTGCACCTAAACTGGAGGGGAGCCAATAACCTCGCAGGGAGGTTCGCTAGTGCTACTCAGGAGGGTTTAAACTAGAATGGCGAGGGGCTGGGAACCAGAGCAGCCAGTCAGCAAGTGGAAGGATTGAGGGGAAGGGAGATTTTAGGACTGGTAAGTCAGAGACAGGTAAATGAACATAAATGGTACTAATAGACTGGTGTGTTTATTTCAACACAAGGAGTATTATAGGTAAGGCTGGATCTTAGGGCTTAGAGCCTGGATCAGTTCATAGGCCATGTTGTGGCCAGACAGAACTGGCTGCTCAACATTCCAGGGTTTCATTGTTTTAGACGAGGTAAAGAGGAAGGTAAAAGAGGTGGAGGAGTTGCATTACGAATCTGAGAAAATGCCACATCTGCATTTAGAAAGGACATTGTGGAGGGCTCATGCACTGGGGCAATACGGGTACAGCTCAAAAATAAGAAGGGTGCAGTCACTCTGACAGGATTATACTATTAACTCCTGCACCCACCTCACAACAGCCACTGAGACATCGAGGAATAAACACATCAGCAGATTATGGAAAGATGCAATCACATCAGGGCTGTTATATTAGGTGACTTTAAGTTCCCCAATACTGACTGGTACTCCCTTAGAGCAACAGGCTTCACATGGGGCAAAAATTGTTAAGTGCATCCAAGAGGGTTTCTTGAAACAGTATGTGGATCATCCAATTAAAAGAGGTGCCATATTGGGCTTTGTATTGGCTAATCAGCCTGGCTAGGTGGCTGACCTTTGAGTGGGAGAGCATTTTGCAAGTAGTGATCACAGCTCCTTAAGTTTTAAGATAGCTGTAAGGATAAGACAGACCTTGCAGAAAGATACTAAATTGGGGAAGGTCAAATTACATCAGGATCAAGAAGCTTGGGAGTGTTAAACGGGAGGAGCTGTTGTCGGACAAGTCAGGTGGCACGGTGGCTCAGTCGGTTCGATTCTCACCCTCAGGTGACTGTGTGGAGTTTGCAGATTTTCCCCACGTCTGTGTGGGTTTCCTCCAGGTGCCCCGGTTTCCTCCCACAGTCCAAATATGTGCGGGTTAAAGGACTGGCCTGGGGAAATTGTCTGTAGTGTTCAGGGATGTGTAGATTAGGTGGATTATAGGGGGATGGGTCTGGGTGGGATGCTCTGAGGGTTGGCATGGACTTTTTGGGCCAAAGGGCCTGTTTCCACACTCTTGGGATTCTATGAAGTCCACACTTGACATGTGGAAGTTCTTTAAAGATCTGCTGATCAGAGTTCTAGCACGTTTCAGCAAGGAGGATGGACAAGGATAGTAAGGTAAGCAGCCTTTGGATAATGAGGTAGGTCGTGAATTTAGTCAAATGGAAAGAAGGAGCATATGTAAGATTTAGGAAGCTAAAATCAGACAGGGGTCATGAGGAATATAAAGAGAGCAGGAAAGAACTCAAGCAGGGAATTAGGAGAGCAAGAAGCGACAATGGAATGACCTTGGCAAGTAGGGTTACAGAGAATCCCAAAGCATTCTATACGTACATTAAAAACAAGAGGATAATTAGGGAGAAGGTAGGACCACACAAGGATAAAGGAAGGTTTGAAGGCAGGGAATCTGGGCAAGAACCAAAATGAGTACTTTGCATCATTATTCACCCAGGAGAAGGACATGGAAAATAGTGAGATTTGTGCAGAGCTTGCTAAAGTGTTAGGGCATTTGAGATCAAGAAAGAAGTAGTGTTGGGTCTCTAAAAGAGCATTAAGGTAGATAAGTCCCCAGGGCCCTATGGTATCTACCCCGAGAGGGGCAAGGGAGGAGACTGCTGGGGCACTGGCCAAGATCTTTGTATCCCCACCAGCCACAAGAGAGGTCTGGGAGGCCGAGTGAGAAGCTAAGATTGTTCCTTTTTTCAAGAAGGGAAATAGGGACAATCCAGAAAACTATAAACTGCTGAGTCTCACATCAATGACTGGGAAGCTGTTAAAGAGAATTCTTAGGGATAAGATTTATGTGCATTTGGTAAACATGACTTAATTCGGGACAGTCAGCACGGCTTTATAAAGACTGCACGATGATTGGTGGAGCTGTCAATAGTGTAGAAGGTTGACAAAGGATACAGTGGGATACAGATCAGTTGCAGATATGGGTGGTGAAATGGCAAATGGAGTTTCATCTGGGTGAGGGTGAGGTGCCGCACTTTGGGAGACCAAATCTTTAGGACAAGTACACAGTTAATGGCAGGACACTGAACAGCATGAATGTACAGAGAGATCTTAGGGTTCAAGTCCACAGCTCCCTCAAAGTGGCAACACAGGTAGACAGGGGGGGTAAAGAAGGCGTATGACATGCTTACCTTTCCTGGTTGGGGAACGGAATACAAGAGTCAGGATTTCATATTGCAGCCATATAAGACCTTAGTTAGGACAGAGTATTGCATTCAATTCTGGTTGCCACATTACAGGAAGGGTATGGAGGTTTTGGAGAGGGTACAGAAGAAGTTTACCAGGTTACTGTCTGGATTAGAGGCATGAGATATAGAGAAAGGCAGGAGAAACTTGAGTTGTTTTCCCTGGAGCAGAGGCTGAGGGGAGACTTGATTAAAATCTATAAAATGATGAGATGCATTGATAGAGTTGACAGTCAGAATCTTTTTCTCAGAGTTGAAGCGTCTACTACAGGAGCATGCATTTAAGGTGAGAGGGATAAAGTTCAAAGGAGATGTTAGGGGCAAGAGTCTGGAACACTTTTCAGGCGGTCGTGGTGGTGAAGGGAGATGTACTTGGGCATTTGAGGGATTTTTAGATAAGCATATTAATATGCAAGGAATGGAGGAATATGGACCAAGGGCAGGCAGAAGGGATTGTTTTAATTTGGCATCACGTTTGGCACAATGTCATGGGCTGAAGGGCCCATTTCTGTGCTATACTGTTCTATGTTCCACGAGATGTATAAAATTATGAGGGGCACAAATAGAATAGACAAGAAGAAACATTACCCCTTGATTGAGGGATCAATGACGAAGGGAGCACAGATTTAAAGTAAGGGCAGTAGGATCACAGAAAATGTGAGGAAAATCTTTTCTCACCTAGAGGATTGAGAGCTGTTGGCCAAGTGCTGAAAAATGGGAAAGGTGTTTTTTTTTAACCAGCATGGACCTGATGGGCTAAAGGGCGTTTTATAGTGCTATAGACTCTCTAAGACACTACTGCTCAAGAGGAAATTAATGCAAAACTGTAAAAGATATGCTTCAGTTACAGAACTGGTGAGACCACATTTGGAGTACTATGTACAGTGTTAGTCATCTGATTTCAGGAAGGAAGTAAATGCATTGGAAGCCGTTCAGGGAAGGTTTTCCTGGACAAATATGAGAGGGTCGTCTTATAAATCACTTCTCTGCATTAAATGCAATTTTCCCATACATTCTACAAGTCCGGGCTTCATCAGTTCAAGAAGGCAGCTCACCATCATTTTCTCAAGGGCAACAAGGGATGAACAATAAATGATGATCCAGTCATCGACGCCCACATTCCACAGATGAATAAAAGCTTTGAAGCTTTGTGTTACCTTAGAGTCATACAGCATAGAAACAAGCCTTTCGCGTCTATGCTGACCAACAAACACCAAACTACACCAATCTCATTTACCTGCAATTAGTCCATAGCTTACTATACCTTGGCTTGGACCCTTTTCAGATTATCCTTCAATTAGCATTTACCTGATGCTTTGTCTCCACACACAACACAGTTCTCGACTGGCTGTGACCGCTGTACTTCTGTTTTTAGTAACAAATGTTCTACTGCAGCTGCTTCTGTCACTATCTGGAAGAAAATAGAGTCAAAATATTAGTCATAAGGATAATTCACCAAAGCTTGATTGCTGCAATCATAACTCCTGGTGTAAGTCAAAGAGTTCAAGCTTTTCATTCATTCATGACATGTAGGACTTACTGGCTTTCCCACCATTTAATGTCCATCCTAATTACTCTGGAAAAGTGGTGGTGTGCTGCCTCTCCAACCTCTACAGATTTCGAGTTGTAGGGAATACCCATAATGCTGCTAGAAAGAAAGTTCCAGTGATGGTGAAGAACAGAGATGCATTTTCAAGTCAGAACGGAGTGGGGCTTGGACGGGAAGTTACAGGTGCTGATTTTCCCCATGTATCTGTTTTCCTTGCCCTTCTAGGCATACTAGTCATAAGCTTGGAAGGGACTTTTGAAGGAGCCTTGGTGATTTGCTGTAGTGCATTTTGTAGATGGCACACACATAACCACTTTGGTGGGAGGAGAGAATGTTATAGCTGGTGGACTACCAATCAAATGTCAAGCTTCTCAAGTCTTTTCGGTGCTGCACTCATCTAGGGAAGTGGATTGTGCATCACACTCCTGACCTGAAACTTTTGTAGACATCAAGAAAACAAAAAGCAAGTCTCTCTAGTCTCTGACTTGCTCTTGCAGCCACACTATTTATAAGGCTGGTCCAGTTCCATTTCTCGTCAATGGTAACCCGGAGGATTTTGATGGTGAAGGATTTAGCAATGGTAATGCCATTGAATATCAAGGGGAGATGGCTATATTTTAGCGAGTTTTGAGAAGATTTGTAGCTCAGGTTGAGGTTCTGGATGTGAGTTTGCTCGCTGAGCTGGAAGGTTAGTTTTCAGACGTTTCGTCACCATTCTAGGTAACATCATCAGTGACCCTCCGACGAAGCGCTGGTGTTATGTCCCGCTTTCTATTTATCTGTTTAGGTTTCCTTGGGTTGGTGATGTCATTTCCTGCATTGGTGATGTCATTTCCTGTTCTTTTTCTCAGAGGGTGGTAGATTGGCTCCAAATCAATGTGTTTGTTGATGGAGTTCCAGTTAGAATGCCATGCTTCGAGGAATTCTCGTGCGTGTCTCTGTTTGGCTTGTCCTAGGATGGATGTGTTGTCCCAATCAAAGTGGTGTCCTTCCTCATCTGTATGTAAGGATACCAGTGATAGTGGGTCATGTCGTTTTGTGGCTAGCTGATGTTCATGTATCCTGGTGGCTAGCTTTCTGCCGGTTTGTCCAATATAGTGTTTGTCACAGTTCTTGCAAGGTATTTTGTAGATGACGTTCGTTTTGCTTGTTGTCTGTATAGGGTCTTTTAAGTTCATTAGCTGCTCTTTTAGTGTGTTGGTGGGTTTGTGAGCCACCCTGATGCCAAGAGGTCCGAGTAGTCTGGCAGTCATTTCGGAAATGTCTTTGATGTAGGGGAGAGTGGTTATGGTTTCTGGGCCCGTTTTGTCTGTTTGTTTGGGTTTGTTGCTGAGAAATCGGCGGACTGTGTTCATTGGGTACCCGTTCTTTTTGAATACGCTGTATAGGTGATTTTCTTCTGCTCTTTGTAGTTCCTCTGTGCTGCAGTGTGTGGTGGCTCGTTGGAATAATGTTCTAATGCAGCTTCGTTTGTGGGTGTTGGGATGGTTGCTCCTGTAGTTCGGTATTTGGTCTGTATGTGTTGTTTTCCTGTAGACGCTGGTTTGAAGTTCCCCATTGGCTGTTCGCTCTACTGTGACATCTAGGAATGGCAGTTTGTTGTTGTTTTCCTCCTCTTTTGTGAATGTTATGCCAGTAAGGGTATTATTGATGGTCTTGAAGGTTTCCTCTAATTTGTTTTGTTTAGTGATGACAAAGGTGTCATCCACATAGCGGACCCAAAGTTTGGGTTGGATGATTGGCAGAGCTGTTTGTTCGAGTCTCTGCATTACTGCCTCTACTAAGAACCCTGATATCGGAGATCCCATGGGTGTACCGTTGGTTTGTCTGTAGGTTTTGTCATTGAAAGTGAAGCTAGCCACCAGGATACATGAACATCAACTAGCCACAAAACAACATGACCCACTATCACACTATCACTAGTATCCTTACATACAGATGAGGAAGGACACCACTTTGATTGGGACAACACATCCATCCTAGGACAAGCCAAACAGAGAGACACACAAGAATTCCTCGAAGCATGGCATTCTAACTGGAACTCCATCAACAAACACATTGATTTGGAGCCAATCTACCATCCTCTGAGAAAAAGAACAGGAAATGACATCACCAAAGCAGGAAATGACATCACCAACCCAAGGAAACCTAAACAGATAAATAGAAAGCGGGACATAACACCAGCGCTTCATCGGAGGCTCGCTGATGATGTTACCTAGAATGGTGACGAAACGTCTGAAAACTTCCAGCTCAGCAAGCAAACTCACATCCAGAAACTCAACCTGAGCTACAAATCTTCTCAAAACTCGCTCACCCCTGTTTGTGTTGGTTCAGAACACACTTCATAGAATCATAGAATCTCTACAGTGTGGAAACAGGCCTTTCAGCCCGACAAGTCCACACCGAACCTCAGAGCATCCCATCCAGACCCATCCCCTGATAAACCTACCTAATCTACATGTTCCTCAACACTATGGGCAATGTAACATGGCCAATCCACCTAGCCTGCACATCTTTGGACTGTGGGAGGAAATCGGAGCACCCGGAGGAAACCCACACAGACATGGGGAGTACGTGCAAACTCCACACAGACAGTTTCCCGAGGGTGGAATCGAGTCCAGGTCCCTTGCGCAGTGAGGCAGCAGTGCTAACCAATGTGCCGCACAAAAGGTTGGCCCACATGGGGATCGAACTCACTACCTTCGCGTTATTAGCACCATGCTCTATCCAACTGAGCTAACCGGCGGCAGAGGGTCCAAATATCTGCTGCCTTGAAACAATTCCTGGTGAAATTAAACTTGAAACTATCTTCACAGCTAATCAAATGCATTTTGAAGCATGGTGAATGTTCTAATAAAGACATATGGCAACAATTTGCATGCAGTAGACTATCACTGATGCCAGTGTGACCTCTGGGTGCTCTTCTATTTGTGATTTTTGTAAATGATATGGATGAAGGAGTGGAATGGTGGATTAGTAAGTTCGCGGATGATAACGATGGTGGGTCGAGTTGTGGATTGTACGGAGAGCTGTTCTAGGTTACAAAGGGACATGACAGGATGCATAGCTGGGCTGAGAAGTGGCAGATGGAGTTTAGCCCTGAAAAGTGTGAGGTAATTCATTTTGGAAGGACAAATTTGAAAGGGTTAACGGAAAGATGCTTGGCAGTGTGGAGGAGCAGAGGGATCTCAGGGTTTATGTCCACGGTTCCCTGATAGCTGCCACCCAGGTGGATAGAGTTGTTAAGAAGGTGTATGGTGTGTTAGCTTTCATTAGTAGAGGGATTGAGTTCAAGAGCCGTGAAGTTATGCTCCAGCTGTACAAAAGCCTGGTTCGGCCACATCTGGAGTATTGTGTCCAATTCTGGTCACCTCATTACATGAAGGATATGGAAGAATTGGTAAAAGGTGCACAGGAGATCTGGAAAGCGGGACATAACACCAGCGCTTCATCGGAGGCTCGCTGATGATGTTACCTAGAATGGTGACGAAACGTCTGAAAACTAACCTTCCAGCTCAGCGAGCAAACTCACATCCATGGCTATATTTTGTCATGTTAGAGATGGTGATTACCTGGCACATGTCAATTATTACTTGCCACTTAGTAGCCCAAGCCTGGAAATTGTCCAGGTTGCTGCATTTAGAGACAGATTGCTTCAGTATCTGATGAATGGTGCTGAATATCATGAAAACACTTCCTGTTCTGGAGGGAAGGTCATTCATGCAGTAGCTGAAGATGGTTGGGCCAAGGATACTAACCTAAGGTTCTTCTCCGGTGATGTCCTAGAACTGACCTCTGACAGTCAGAACCAAATGCCTTTTCATTTAGTATGATTCCATTCAATGGATTAAAAGTAGCAAGCCTGAGAATTGGGAGCAATTTAGAATTCCACATGATGATCGGACCATAGGACAGAGGAACACAAGTTGGCCATTCATCCCATCTGCTTCACCATTCAATGCAATCATGGCTAATCTGATAATACTTTATTTTCCCTTATTGATTAAAAATCTGTCTATCCCAGCCTTGAAAATACTTAATGACCCATTCTCAATATTCTTCTGTGATGAAAAATTCAATAGATTAGCTATGGTCTAACAGAAGAAATTCCTCCTCATTTCTACCTTAAACGTAACCCTTATTTCGAGATTATGCCCTTTGGCCCAAGACGCTCCCACAAGGGAAATTGCGTCAAATCTTTTAAGATGTGTTTCGATCAATGTGTTTCGATCAGCGCAGGCTGTGCTGTAAAGATCACTCTCACTCTTCTACATGTCATGTAGTACAGGCCTAACCTGTGCAACCTCTCTTCATAAGAATGACCATCCATATCTGATAACAGCTCACTGAACTTTTTGAACCTGCCCTCAATGCCAGTACATGTTTCCTTAGGTAAGGGGCATAAACGGTTTGCCACTGTATTCATACTGTGGTCTGACCAGTGGATTGTAAGAGTTTCTATATGTATGTAGAAATCAAAAGATTAGCACAGCCTTCTTACAGTCTAAACCAGAAGAATGGGTAACAGAGAACAAGATGGCAGCACAGGAATTAAACAATTACTTTAGTTTGACTTCGCAAGAGAAGACTCAAATAATTTCCCAGAAATGTTGGGGAAACTAAGTGAGTAGAAAGGTGGAGAACTGAACAAAATTTGCATCAATTAAAAGAAATGAAGAAATTAATGGAATTTATGGATTATACCGTTGAATAAGGCTTTGTTTTGGCTGCATTTAGAGTACTGTGTACTGTTCTGGTCGCCACATTACCGAAAGGATGTGTACACTGTGGGGATGGTGCAAGGAAGGTTCACCCCAGGATGTTGCCTGGTATGGAGGGTGCTAGCTATGAAGAGAGATTGTGTAGATTAGGATGAGGATTATTTTCATTAGAAAGACGGAGATTGAGGGGGGACCTGATTGAGGTCTACAAAATCATGAGGGGTATAGACAGGGTGGATAGCAAGAAGCTTTTTCCCTCAGAGTGGGGCACTCAATTACTAGGGGTCAAGGGGTCATGAGTTCAAAGTGAGAGGAGGAAAGTTTAAGGGAGATATGCGTGGAAAGTTCTTTACACAGAGGGTGCCTGGAATGCGTTGCCAGCGGAGGTGGTAGATGCAGACACGTTAGTGTCTTTTAAGATATATCTGGACAGGTACATGGATGGGCGGGGAGCAAATGGACACAGGCTCTTAGAAAATAGATGACCGGTTAGACAGAGGACCTCGATCAGCGCAGGCTGTGCTGTAAATTTCTTTGTTCTTTTGTTCTTAAAGTTGATAAATCCCCTGGTGATTATTTTACTTTCCTGACACTAAAGGAGGTTACCAGGGAAATAGTGAATGCATTGGTGATCATCATCCAAACTTCTGTCAATTCTAGAACAGTTCTGGCATAGTGGAGGGTATTAAATGTAACTTTACTATTAAAAAAAAATAAACACCAGGTTCCCTATTCAGAATGTAGGGCAGAAAATAAATCAGGAGATTAAAAATGTATGTAAGAAAGGCGTTATTACTATAATCATGAGGGATTTCAATGTAGTGGATCGGGAAAATGAGTTCGGTAGCAGATCCCAAAACAAAAAGATATTTGTGGAATGTCTACCAGATTGCAGTTTTTAGAGCAGTTTGTGGTAGATCCACCAGTGAACAGGCAATTCTAGATTTGGTGACGAAAAATGAGGCAGACTTGGTCCAGAAGCTTAAGATGAAGGAATATCTGGGGAGCAGATATCCTAATATCATAGAATTCGCCCCGCAGTTTGATACGGAGGAAAAGGAATCTGTAGTAACTATATTGAAATTGAATAAAAGTAACTACATGAAGGAAGAGCAGGCCAGAGTTGATAGACAATGGTGGAGCAGCAATGGCAGAAGTTTCTGGGAGTAAGTCAGAAAGCACAGCAGAAGTTCATCCCAAGAAAGAGGAACATACTAAGAGGAGGGTGAGGCAACCATGGCTGATAATTGAAGTCAGAGACTACATAGAGCAAAAAGAAAGCATACAATGTGGCAAAATGGGAGCCAGAGGATTGGGAAGTGTTTGGAAACCAGCAGAGGACAACAAGAAGAAAAATATCAGTAAGGTGGGGACAGACAATGAAATACAAGGGTGAGCTAGCTAGTGACATTGCAAGAGCTTTTTTAAAAAATATGATATGTAAAAATGTAAGAATGAGGCAAGCATGGTCCCTGGATTGCTACAGAATTAGCAATGGGGAACAAAGAAATAGTGGAGGAAATGAATAGCTATTTGTATCAGTCTTCACAGTGGAAGACTGCAGCAGCATACCATAACTTCAAGAGAGTCAGGGGCAGAGGTAAGTGTAGCGGCTTTCACTAAGCAGGTGTTGAGGAAGCTGAAAGGTCTGAAGGAGAATAAATCACCTGGACTGGCTGGACTACACTCCAGGATTCTGAGGGAAATAGCGGAGGAGATTGCAGAGGCATTAGTGGTGATCTTACAGGAATTGCTAAAGTCAGAAGGGCTCCTGAGAACTGGATAATGGCTAATGAAACAGCCCTGTTTCAGAAGAGAGGGTGGCATAAAGTGGGAATTTGTAGGCCAGTTAGCCTGACCTTGGTCATTGCAAAGATTTTAGCATCCATTATTAATGATGAGATTGCACAGTATTTGGAAGTGCATGGTTAAATAGGGCTGAGTCAACACAGCTTTGTCAAGGGGAGGTAATGCCTGATAAATCTGTTGGAATTCTTCAAGGAGGTAACAAGCAAGTTTGCAAAGAAGAGTCAGTGAGGCAACCTGCCTGGATTTCTAGAATGCTTTTGACGAGGTGTGGACAGGAGGCTGCCAAATAAGATTAGAGCTCGTGGTGTAATGGGAAAGGTAATAGAGGACTACAAGAGTTCGATAAGAGTCAGTGTTGGGATCGCAATTACTACATTATACATTAATAATGTGGACGAAAGAACTGCGGGTATTGTTGCTAAGTTTGCAGATAAGTGGAGGGGCAGGTAGTGTTGAGGAAGTGGGGAAGCTGCAGAAGCAGGCTAGGAGAGTGGGCAAAAAGTGGCAGATGTAATACAATGTGGGAAAGTGGCAGGTTATGCACTTTGACAGGAAAAATTGTGACATAGACTATTTTCTAAATAGGGAAAGGCTTCAGTGATTTGAAGCAGAAAGGGACTTAGGAGTCCTGGTTCAGGATTCCTTTAAGGCAAACATGCAGGTTCAGTTGGCATTTAGGAAGGTAAATGCAACATTAGCATTCATTTCAAGGGAGCTAGAATACAAAGGCAGACATTTACTGCTGAGGCTGTATATGACTCTGGTCAAACCACATTTGGAATATTTCTGAAGAAGGGTCTAGGCCCGAAACATCAGCCTTCCTGCTCTTTTGATGCTGCTTGGCCTGCTGTGTTCATCCAGCTCTACACCTTGTTATCTTTGGAACATTCTGAGCAGTTTTGGATCCCGTATTTAAGAAAGAATATGTTGGCTTTGGAGGGGGTTCCAGGGAAGGCTCAGAAGAATGATCCTGGGATGAAGGGCTTGGCATATGAAGGGTGGGTGAGGTCTTGGGTTTGAACTCCATGGAGTTTAGAAGGGTGAGAATAGGGAATCTCCCTGAAACTTACAGCATACGGAGAGTACTGGGTAGAGTCATTTCAGAGAAGATGCTTTTAATAGTAGGAGAGAATAATGAGCCAAAGCCTCAGATTGAAGAGATAACCCTTTAGAAATGAGGAGGAATTTCTTCAGCCTGAGGGTGAAAAATGTGAGGAACTCACTGCTGCACATGGCTGTGGTGGCCACAACATTGCGTGTCTTTGAGAGAGAGAGACACAGATAGGGTTAGAGGGAAAAGGCAGGAGAATGGGGCAAAAAAAATGATCAGGCATGATCGAATGGTGGAGCTTACTCGATGAACTGAATGAACTAATTCTGCTCCGATATCTTATGGCCTAAAACAAAACTTGAGTTACTCTGGTATTACAGAGTCATACAAAATAGAAAGAAATCCTTCAACCTAGATGAAGGATATGAGAATAACACACTTTGAAAATTACAGTGAGGTTACACAGTCAGCTGGGGAAAAGGCAATCATCTTTGCCGAGCCAACTGGAGAATTTTTTTTAAGGGTGGAATTAGTCGAATAGATAAGAGAAAATTCATTTCTGTTCCAGCAGCAGGAAGAGTGGGAGCTCTAACTGAGAAGGGCTCTTGTGTGTTGTTAAAGTAAGGCTTTTCTATTTATATTTCTTGTGTATCGTGTGATTGATTAAAAGTTTAATTGCTTAATTGAAAAAGACCGTAGCAGAGAAGTACTAAAAATTATTTAATACATAAATTGTAGAAGTTAACTAAATAAGTAGTAATGGCTGGACAGGTGATGTGCTGCAGCTGTATGATGTGGGAGCTGTCTGATCCCATTGTGAACGGCAGCGACCACATCTGCAGCAAGTGTTGGTTGCTGGAAGAACTCCGGATCAGAATTAATGATGTGGAATCTGAGCTTCAAATTCTGCGGCACATCCGGGAGGGGGAGAGTTACCTGGACACTTTGTTTCAGGAGGCAGTCACACCCCGGTAGATTAAGTAATTCAAATTCAATAAGTGTTCAGGGACAACAGGGTGTGACTGTAAGTGAGGCAGGTCGGGGGATTCTGAGTTCAGGAGTGCAGGAGCCTCAGCCCTTGACCTTGACCAACAGGTATGAGATTCTTGCTTCCTGTACGGATGAGGGAGAGGACTGTGGACAGGATGAGCCAGCTGACCATGGCACCGTGGTGCAGAAGGCCATTCAAGAGGGGGGAGCAAAAAGACAGGTAGTTGTTATAAGGAATTCTATAATTCGGGGGACCGATAGCATCCTATGCAAGCCGGATCGGGAGTCCTGCATGGTGTGTTGCCTGCCCGGTGCCAGGGTACAGGACATCTCCGACTGGTTTGAAAGGAAATTGGGGCTGGAGGGGGAGGATCCAGTTGTTGCGGTCCAAGTTCGGACGAACAACATAGGCAAAGCTAGGGTAGAGGACCTATTCAGGGATTATGAAGCACTAGGAAAGAAATTGAAGTACACGTCCTCAAGGGTCATAATCTCCAGATTACTGCCTGAGTCACGTGCCAATTGGTATAGGGATAAGAAAGTTAGGGAAGTAAACACGTGGCTAAACGATTGGTGTGGGAAAGAGGGATCCCCCAAGCCCACCGACTCCCACGGCTACCTAGAATACACCACCTCCCACCCACCCTCCTGCAAAAATTCCATCCCCTATTCCCAATTCCTCCGCCTCCGCCGCATCTGCTCCCACGATAAGACATTCCACTCCCGCACATCCCAGACGTCCAAGTTCTTCAAGGACCGCAACTTTCCCCCCCACAGTGATCGAGAACGCCCTTGACCGCGTCTCCCGTATTTCCCGCAACACATCCCTCACACCCCGCCCCCGCCACAACCGCCCAAAGATGATCCCCGTCGTTCTCACACACCACCCTACCAACCTCCGGATACAACGCATCATCCTCCGACAATTCCGTCATTTACAATCCGACCCCACCACCCAAGACATTTTTCCATCCCCACCCCTGTCTGCTTTCCGGAGAGACCACTCTCTCCGTGACTCCGTTGTTCGCTCCACACGGCCCTCCAACCCCACCACACCCGGCACCATCCCCTGCAACCACAGGAAATGCTACACTTGCCCCCACACCTCCCTCACCCCTATCCCAGGCCCCAAGATGACATTCCACACTAAGCAGAGGTTCATTTGCACATCTGCCAATGTGGTATACTGCATCCACTGTACCCGGTGTGGCTTCCTCTACATTGGGGAAACCAAGCGGAGGCTTGGAGACCGCTTTGCAGAACACCTCCACTCAGTTCGCAACAAACAACTGCACCTCCCAGTCGCAAACCATTTCCACTCCCCCTCCCATTCTTTAGATGACATGTCCATCATGGGCCTCCTGCAGTGCCACAATGATGCCACCCGAAGGTTGCAGGAACAGCAACTCATATTCCGCCTGGGAACCCTGCAGCCATATGGTATCAATGTGGACTTCACCAGTTTCAGGATCTGCCCTTCCCCAAATGCATCCCTAAACCAGCCCAGTTTGTCCCCTCCCCCCACTGCACCACACAACCATCCCAGCTCTTCCCCTCCACCAACTGCATCCCAAAACCAGTCCAACCTGTCTCTGCCTCCCTAACCTGTTCTTCCTCTCACCCAGCCCTTCCTCCCACCCCAAGCCGCACCCCCATCTACCTACTAACCTCATCCCACCTCCTTGACCTGTCCATCTTCCCTGGACTGACCTATCCCCTCCCTACCTCCCCACCTACACTCTCTCCACCTATCTTCGTTACTCTCCATCTTCGGTCCGCCTCCCCGTCTCTCCCTATTTATTCCAGTTCCCTCTCCCCATCCCCCTCTCTGATGAAGGGTCTAGGCCCGAAACGTCAGCTTTTGTGCTCCTGAGATGCTGCTTGGCCTGCTGTGTTCATCCAGCCTCACATTTTATTATCTTGGAATTCTCCAGCATCTGCAGTTCCCATTATCTCTCCCATTTCATGGGGCACTGGCACCAGTTTTGGAACCGGGAGGGATCTGTACCGGGGGGATCTGTACCGTTGGGACAGTCTCCTCCTGAACCGATCTGGAACCAGTGTTCTAGCAAAAAGGATAAATAGGGTGGCCAGTAGGACTTTAAGCTTCTGCGTTGGTGGGGGGGGGAGCGAAAGTGACAGGTAGTATGGAGTTACATGGAAAGATAAGCAGCAGGATAGCATGTGTTCAGGTGGGTTTAAGCTCGAGGAAGATTAGGAATACAGCAAAAAGGAAGGAGAGCTTAAGACACTTTAGGATTTCCAATATCTCTAATTATGACAAGAAAGTTTACATTAAGGCACTTTACCTAAATGCTCATAGTATCCGTAACAAAGTAGATGAATTAACAGCACAAATCATCTTGCATGATTGTGATGTGGTAGGCATCACAGAGACATGGTTGCAGGGAGTTCAGGACTGGCAGTTAAACATCCAAGGATTTACAACTTAGCGAAAAGACGGGGAGGTGGGCAGAGGGGGTGGGGTTGCCTTGTTAGTTAAGAATGAAATTGAATCTACGGCACTGAATGGCATAGGGTCAGAGAATGTGCAGTCTGTGTGGGCGGAGTTGAGGAACCACAAAGGCAAAAAAACCATAATGGGAGTTATGTACAGACCTCGTAACAGTGATCAGGACCAGCGGCACAAGATGCACTGGGAAACAGATAGGGCATGCCAGAAAGGCAAGGTCACGGTGATCATGGGGGACTTCAATATGCAGGTGGACTGGGTGAATAATGTTGCCGGTGGATCCAAAGAAAGGGAATTCATGGAATGTTTACAGGATGGCTTTTTGGAACAGCTTGTGATGGAGCCCACAAGGGAGCAGGCTATTCTGGGCTTAGTGCTATTTAATGAGCTTGACTTTATAAAAGATCTTAAAGTAAGGGAACACTTAGGAGGCAGCGATCATAACATGGTAGAGTTCAGTCTGCAGTTTGAAAGAGAGAAGGCAAAATCGGATGTAATGGTGTTACAGTTAAATAAAGGTAATTACAGGGGCATGAGAGAGGAATTGACGAAGATCAACTGGAAGCAGGGCCTAGCGGGGAAGACAGTAGACCAACAATGGCAGGAGTTTCTGTGTGTAATTAAGGACACAGTACAGAGGTTCATCCCAAAGAAAAGAAAGATTATCTGGGGTGGGATTAGACAGCCATGGCTACAAAGGAAGTCAGGATATAGGATATAGAACATACAACATAGAACATAGAACATTACAGCACAGTACAGGCCCTTCGGCCCTCGATGTTGTGCCGACCTGTCATACCGATCTCAAGCCCATCTAACCTACACTATTCCATGTACATCCATATGCTTGTCCAATGACGACTTAAATGTACCTAAAGTTGGCGAATCTACTACCGTTGCAGGCAAAGCGTTCCATTCCCTTACTACTCTGAGTAAAGAAACTACCTCTGACATCTGTCCTATATCTTTCACCCCTCAATTTAAAGCTATGCCCCCTCATGCTCGCCGTCACCATCCTAGGAAACAGGCGCTCCCTATCCACCCTATCTAACCCTCTGATTATTTTATACGTTTCAATTAAGCCACCTCTCAACCTTCTTCTCTCTAATGAAAACAGCCTCAAGTCCCTCAGCCTTTCCTTGTAAGACCTTCCCTCCATACCAGGCAACATCCTAGTAAATCCAAGGCTTCCACATCCTTCTTATAATGCGGTGACCAGAACTGTACACAATACTCCAAGTGCGGCCGCACCAGAGTTTTGTACAGCTTCACCATAACCTCTTGGTTCCGGAACTCGATCCCTCTATTAATAAAAGCTAAAACACTGTATGCAATCTGGGTGGCAACTTTCAAGGATCTGTGTACAAGAAAAAATCTATGCATCAAAGAAAAAGAGACAGCCTATAAAGTGGCCAAGAGCACTGAGAAATCAGAAGATTGGGAAGATTACAAAAACAAACAGAGGATAACAAAGAGAGAAATAAGGAAGGAGAGGATCATATATGAAGTTAGGCTAGCTAGTAATATTATAAATGATAGTAAAAGTTTCTTTCAATACATAAGAAACAAACAAGAGGCAAAAGTACACATTGGGCCGCTCCAAATTGATGCTGGAAGATTGGTGATGGGAGATAAGGAAATAGCTGTCGAACTTAATAAGTACTTTGCATCAGTCTTCACAGTGGAAGATATGAATAGTATCCCAACAATTAAGGAGAGTCAGGGGGCAGAGTTGAGTATGGTAGGCATTGCAAAAGAGAAAGTGCTAGAAAAGCTAAAAGGTCTAAAAATTGATAAATCTCCTGGCCCCGATGGGCTACATCCTAGAGTTCTGAGGGAGGTGGCTGAGGAAATAGCGGAGGCTTTGGTTGTGATTTTTCAAAAGTCACTGGAGCCTGGGAAAGTCTCAGAGGATTGGAAAATTGCTGTTGTAACCCCCTCGTTTAAGAAAGGATTAAGACAAAAGATGGAAAATTTAGGGCCGATTAGCCTAACCTTGGTTGTTGGTAAAATTCTAGAATCCATTGTTAAGGACGAGATTTCTAAATTCTTGGAAGTGCAGGGTCGGGTTAGAACAAGTCAGCATGGATTTAGTAAGGGGAGGTCGTGCCTGACAAACCTGTCAGAATTCTTTGAAGAGGTAACAAGTAGGTTAGACCAGGGAAACCCAGTGGATGTTATCTATCTAGGCTTCCAAAAGGACTTTGATAAGGTGCCTCACGGGAGGCTGCTGAGTAAGGTGAGGGCCCATGGTGTTCGAGGTGAGCCACTGGCTTGGATTGAGGATTGGCTGACTGACAGAAGGCAGAGAGTTGGGATAAAAGTCTGTTTTTCGGAATGGCAACCAGTGACAAGTGGTGTCCAGTAGGGTTCAGTGTTGGGGGCTGTAGCTGTTCAGCTGCAGCTTTATATATTAATGATCTGTTTGAAGGGACTGGGGGCATTCTGGCGAAGTCTGCCGATGATACGAAGATAGGTGGACAGGCAGGTAGTACTGAGGAGGTGGGGAAGCTGCAGGAAGATTTAGACAGTTCAGGAGAATAGTCCAGGAAATGGCTGATGAAATTCACCGTGAGCAAATGCGAGGTTTTGCACTTTGGAAAAAAGAATACGGGCATGGACTATTTTCTAAATGGCGAGAAAATTCATCAAGCAGAAGTACAAAGGGATCTGGGAGTGTTGGTCCAGGGTTCTCTAAAGGTTAACTTGCAGGTAGAGTCCGTGATTAAGAAAGCAAACGTAATGTTGTCATTTATCTCAAGAGGGTTGGAATATAAAAGCAGTGATGTGCTTCTGAGACTTTATAAAGCTTTAGTTAGGCCCCATTTAGAGTACTGTGTCCAATTTTGGGGCCCACACCTCAGGAAGGGACATACTGGCGCTGGAGCGTGTCCAGTGGAGATTCACACAGATGATCCCTGGAATGGTAGGTTTTAGGTATGATGAACGGCTGAGGATCCTGGGATTGTATTCATTAGAGTTTAGAAGGTTGAGGGGAGATCTAATAGAAACTTACAAGATAATGTATGGCTTAGAAAGGGTGGACGCTGGGAAGTTGTTTCCGTTAGCGGGGACACTAGGGCCCGTGGGGACAGCCTTACAATTAGAGGGGGTAAATTTAAAACGGAAATGAGGAGGCATTTCTACAGCCAGAGAGTGGTGGGCCTGTGGAATTCATTGCCACGGAGCACAGTGAAGGCTGGGACATTAAATATCTTCAAGGCAGAGATTGATTAATTTTTGATCTCACGAGGAATCAAGAGCTACAGGGAGAGTGCAGGGAAGTGGAGTTGAAACGCCCATCAGCCATGATTAAATGGCAGAGTGGACTCGATGGGCCGAATAGCCTTACTTCCACTCCTATGTCTTATGGTCTTATGGTCTAAAATTGTGGATCTAGTGTATTTGGACTTTCAGAATGTTTGATGAACTCCCACCGAAGAAGTTAATGTGAAAACAAGGGACGTGGGATTTATGGCAATATACTGGCATGGACTGAGAACTAGTTAGCAGCTAAGAAACAGACAGTGAGGAACAGGGATCAAAATGTCAAGAACATCAACAAGAGCATGAGTCTTCTTTAGTCAGAGTTGTGGAGTGTGCCTGCGAGAATAGTGGAGGCTGATTCTACAGGAGCTTTTAGAAGACAGCCAGACATAGATTTGAAAATGATGAATTTAGAGGGCTATGGAGATAGGGCTGGAGAATGGAATTAGCTGAATAGCTCCTTCAGGAACAGGTACAGACACGATGGACCAAATGGCTTCTTTCTGCATGATAAATTCTACGATTCTGAATGAATCATTTTCGGAATGAAAAGCAGTGACAAGTTGGGCACTGCAAGGATCAACACTTGGGCCTCAGCTATTTACAATATATATTAACAATTTGGATAAGAAAATCAGATGTAATCTTTCCAAGAGCTGATGATTTGGAGGAGTTGAATGAGTTGGCATGGAAGGCAGATGCAGGATAATGCGGATAAATGCAAAGTTGTCCACTTCAGTAGGAAAAACAGAATGGCAGGGTATTAGGCTGATAGATTGGGAAATGTTGATTACTAAAAGTCCTGGGTGCTCTTGTACACCAGTCATTAAAATCAAGCATGAAGTTGCAGCAAGCAGTTAGGAAAGCAAATGGTATGTTGGCCTTTACTGCAATAGGGTTTGAGTTAAGGATCAAGAAAGACTTAAAGCAGCTGCACAGGATCTTGGTAAGACCACACCTGGAGTACTCTGAAATTTAGGTTTCCTGTCAGAGAAAAGATACTTTTTTTTTACAGAAGGAGAGCAGCCAAGGTTCACCAGACTAATTCCTGGGATGACAGGTTTGTCACACAAGGAGAGTGGGTCAGCTGTTTGAGTATTCCCTGCAGTTTTGAGTAATGAGAGGGGATCACACTGAAACATACAACATTTTCACAGCCTTGGACAGACTGGATTCAGGAATGATATTTCTCCTGGCTAAGGATTCCAATTGAAGGGTCATCGTCTAAGGAACACTTAGTCATTCTGGGCTGCGCCGAGCAGCAATTTGTTCACTAAGAGGACAGTGGACCTGTGAGATTTGCTACCACAGAAGGCTGTGGAAACAAGTTACTGAACATATTTAAGAAAGAGATATTTTCACAGGCGAAATATGTACAAGCGTTTAGGGAGTATGGCATTGAACTACAGGATCAGCCAAGATCACATTGAACAGCACAGCGGGCTCGATGTGCCGAATGGTCTACTTCTGCTCCATTTTTCTATTTCACTCTATCTATACATCTGATCATTCTGTACACCTCTATCAAATCACATCTCATCCTTTGTTGTTCTAAAGAGAAAAGCCCTAGCTCTCTTAAACTTTCCAGGTAAGACCTTCCCTCCATTCCAGGCAACATCCTGGTAGATCTCCTGTGCACCTTTTACCAATTCTTCCATATCCTTCATGTAATGAGGTGACCAGAATTGGACACAATACTCCAGATGTGGCCGAACCAGGCTTTTGTACAGCTGGAGCATAACTTCACGGCTCTTGAACTCAATCCCTCTACTAATGAAAGCTAACACACCATACACCTTCTTAACAACTCTATCCACCTGGGTGGCAGCTATCAGGGAACCGTGGACATAAACCCTGAGATCCCTCTGCTCCTCCACACTGCCAAGCATCTTTCCGTTAACCCTTTCAAATTTGTCCTTCCAAAATGAATTACCTCACACTTTTCAGGGCTAAACTCCATCTGCCACTTCTCAGCCCAGCTATGCATCCTGTCATGTCCCTTTGTAACCTAGAACAGCTCTCCGTACAATCCACAACTCGACCCACCATCGTTATCATCCGCGAACTTACTAATCCACCATTCCACTCCTTCATCCATATCATTTACAAAAATCACAAATAGAAGAGCACCCAGAGGTCACACTGGCATCAGTGATAGTCTACTGCATGCAAATTGTTGCCATATGTCTTTATTAGAACATTCACCATGCTTCAAAATGCATTTGATTAGCTGTGAAGATAGTTTCAAGTTTAATTTCACCAGGAATTGTTTCAAGGCAGCAGATATTTGGACCCTCTGCCGCCGGTTAGCTCAGTTGGATAGAGCATGGTGCTAATAACGCGAAGGTAGTGAGTTCGATCCCCATGTGGGCCAACCTTTTGTGCGGCACATTGGTTAGCACTGCTGCCTCACTGCGCAAGGGACCTGGACTCGATTCCACCCTCGGGAAACTGTCTGTGTGGAGTTTGCACGTACTCCCCATGTCTGTGTGGGTTTCCTCCGGGTGCTCCGATTTCCTCCCACAGTCCAAAGATGTGCAGGCTAGGTGGATTGGCCATGTTACATTGCCCATAGTGTTGAGGAACATGTAGATTAGGTAGGTTTATCAGGGGATGGGTCTGGATGGGATGCTCTGAGGTTCGGTGTGGACTTGTCGGGCTGAAAGGCCTGTTTCCACACTGTAGAGATTCTATGATTCTATGAAGTGTGTTCTGAACCAACACAAACAGGGGTGAGCGAGTTTTGAGAAGATTTGTAGCTCAGGTTGAGTTTCTGGATGTGAGTTTGCTTGCTGAGCTGGAAGTTTTCAGACGTTTCGTCACCATTCTAGGTAACATCATCAGCGAGCCTCCGATGAAGCGCTGGTGTTATGTCCCGCTTTCTATTTATCTGTTTAGGTTTCCTTGGGTTGGTGATGTCATTTCCTGCTTTGGTGATGTCATTTCCTGTTCTTTTTCTCAGAGGATGGTAGATTGGCTCCAAATCAATGTGTTTGTTGATGGAGTTCCAGTTAGAATGCCATGCTTCGAGGAATTCTTGTGTGTCTCTCTGTTTGGCTTGTCCTAGGATGGATGTGTTGTCCCAATCAAAGTGGTGTCCTTCCTCATCTGTATGTAAGGATACGAGTGATAGTGTGATAGTGGGTCATGTTGTTTTGTGGCTAGTTGATGTTCATGTATCCTGGTGGCTAGCTTCACTTTCAATGACAAAACCTACAGACAAACCAACGGTACACCCATGGGATCTCCGATATCAGGGTTCTTAGTAGAGGCAGTAATGCAGAGACTCGAACAAACAGCTCTGCCAATCATCCAACCCAAACTTTGGGTCCGCTACGTGGATGACACCTTTGTCATCACTAAACAAAACAAATTAGAGGAAACCTTCAAGACCATCAATAATACCCTTACTGGCATAACATTCACAAAAGAGGAGGAAAACAACAACAAACTGCCATTCCTAGATGTCACAGTAGAGCGAACAGCCAATGGGGAACTTCAAACCAGCGTCTACAGGAAAACAACACATACGGGCCAAATACCGAACTACAGGAGCAACCATCCCAACACCCACAAATGAAGCTGCATTAGAACATTATTCCAACGAGCCAGCACACACTGCAGCACAGAGGAACTACAAAGAGCAGAAGAAAATCACCTATACAGCGTATTCAAAAAGAACGGGTACCCAATGAACACAGTCCGCCGATTTCTCAGCAACAAACCCAAACAAACAGACAAAACGGGCTCAGAAACCATAACCACTCTCCCCTACATCAAAGACATTTCCGAAATGACTGCCAGACTACTCGGACCTCTTGGCATCAGGGTGGCTCACAAACCCACCAACACACTAAAAGAGCAGCTAATGAACTTAAAAGACCCTATACAGACAACAAGCAAAACGAACGTCATCTACAAAATACCTTGCAAGAACTGTGACAAACACTATATTGGACAAACCGGCAGAAAGCTAGCCACCAGGATACATGAACATCAGCTAGCCACAAAACGACATGACCCACTATCACTGGTATCCTTACATACAGATGAGGAAGGACACCACTTTGATTGGGACAACACATCCATCCTAGGACAAGCCAAACAGAGACACGCACGAGAATTCCTCGAAGCATGGCATTCTAACTGGAACTCCATCAACAAACACATTGATTTGGAGCCAATCTACCACCCTCTGAGAAAAAGAACAGGAAATGACATCACCAATGCAGGAAATGACATCACCAACCCAAGGAAACCTAAACAGATAAATAGAAAGCGGGACATAACACCAGCGCTTCGTCGGAGGGTCACTGATGATGTTACCTAGAATGGTGACGAAACGTCTGAAGCAAAGCTGGCAGGACAGAGTAATAGACTATGTACAAGGCATATGGGACACTTGCCCTTATCAGTGCTGGCATAGATTATAAGAGCAGAGGAATATCTAAGGAGTTGCAAAAGATGCTGAAGTGAGCAAACTCTCATCCACAAACAGGGGTGTCTGAGTTAGGGAAAAACTGCCTAAAAACATCCTTTGAATTGGTTCAGCTGCAGTTTGTTACAGTCCTGAGACTGCAGTGCACAAGGAAACAGCCAGGAGCATGTAAAGAAGAAACATCTCAACCATGTCTCACAGACAAAACTGAAGACTCTGAAAAGAACTCTTGCATTAAGAGTTGATCTGATCAACTACTGAATCAATGATTGACCAATACTCTGCAGACAAAGTCATGTCACCATCACACAAAAAAAAATCAAACGAATTGAGAGGGATAATTTATTCCACGCTGTGGTCGACATTCGAACTACGGAATTTCCTTGTCCCCATCTATATTTTTCCATTCATAATATTTATGACAAACCATCTAGCTTTGTTTTTCTTATTCATGAATGAATATCTATATTTGGGATGTTAAAGGGTTGTAGCTTAAGTTGCATTATAGTCACAAAGACATTCATTTTTGTTTGCCATTTGCTTAAATATGAGTTTGCCTCCAATAAACAGTTAATTTCCTGTTAATGATGAAATCTGATATGATCTACTTTTGTCTTGAATAGCAGTCAGTCAGACAAATTGATAACATTGGTGTTGAATTTTACCAGTTTGGCCTAACCACCTTGAGCTACTAAACCAATGGCTTTCCTTCCATTATAAAGTCAAAAGTGATGATTATACAACGTTCAGCATCTTTTGCAACTCCTTAGATATTCCTCTGCTCTTATAATCTATGCCAGCACTGATAAGGGCAAGTGTCCCATATGCCTTGTACATAGTCTATTACTCTGTCCTGCCACCTTCAAGGACCTGTGACAAGCATCCCAAGATTCCTCTGAGCTTCCTAGTGTCTTGCTATTCATTAAGTACTCCATTGTCTTGTTCCTTCTTCCAAAATGCATCACCTCACATTTATTAGGGTTAAATCCCATCTGCCATCGATCTGCTCATCTGACCAAACTATTTACGTCCTACTTAACCTAACACCGTCCTCCTTACTGTCAATCATGATCAATCTTTGCGTCATTTGCCAACTTACTTACCTACACCCCACATTCTCATCCACTTCATTTATGAATATCTCAAACAATAACAGACCCAGCACTGACCCCTACGGCGCACCACTACACACAGGGCTCCAGTCATACAAACAGCCTTCTACTACCACCCTCTGACTCCTATCACTAATTTTTTAATCCAACTTGTCAAGTTACCTTGTGATTGCATGTTCCTTTACCTTCTTTATCAGATTCCCATGCAGGATCTAGTCAAAGGCCTTTCTGGAATCCATACAATCTACATCAACTGCCCTACTTTCATCCAAACACTTGGCTACCTCTTCAAAAAATTCAATCAGATTTGTTAGGCACAGCCTCTCTCTGATAAAGCCAGGCTAACTATCAAACCTTGCCTCCCAAAATGGAGACTAATTTTCTCCTTCAGTATGTTCTCCAATAATTTCCTTACCAATAACATCAGACTCACTGGTCTATCCCATCACCTTTCTTGTAAAGTAGAACCACATTAGCTGTTCTCCAGTCCTATGGCACCTCCCCTGTGGACAGAGCTGATTTAAAACTTTGGGTCATGGCCCCTGTAATTTCAAGCCTTGTATCCCAGAGAAGCTTGAAACTCATGCATTCGGACTCATGGATTTGTCCACTTTTAAATCTGTCAACATCTCCAATACCTCCATAGTTCCTGTATCAATCTGTTCAAGACCTTCACAGTCCATCTTCTCAAATTCTGTATTTGCATTCCCCTTCTCCTGCAGAAAGACAGATGTGAAATACTCATTTAACACCCTGCAGTCCTCTGACTTGACACATAGATTGCCCCATCTTTGGGCCCAAAAGGGTAATTTTCTTCCCTTTGAAATACTTAGAATATTTTGGGAATTTTCCCTAATTGTGCCTAATTTTTCCATATCCCCTCTTTGCTCTCCTCATTGCTTGAGTGTAATTTAAACACCTGTGCTAATCCAAGAATTCCCAGGCTGAATGTACTCAATCTGTTAAATCTTGCATAGAATGAGCACATCTATCCAAGTCTAAATTCCTAGGAGGCATAGTCATACTAAATTTCACTCAAGAACTTCAATAGCAAATCCAAATCTTCTTCAGTTTGCAACTAACAGGCCTTTGGCATACAAAATACTTTGCTTCTGATAAGAAGTGACAATGCTAAGTTCACACAAAGTTTCCTTTTTGGTGAAACTGTAACTCATGCCTGAATATCCACTTGTTTTCTTCACTGGTCATCTCGTTCAAACTCTAAGAACACTGGAAGATAAACAATCAACAATGTATCCTTGCTTACCGCTATTCTGCACCATGATTACAAGAAATACACCTGAAACGAGCCTTTTACTATTATGGGTGCTAGTTCCAAATTCTGCCAATGTCCTCCTCTATTTCTCAGGCAATTTTCTTTTCCGATTGTTTTTCGGATCCAATTTTCCCTCATTAGCAGGAATCAACTAAGCATTAATATTATCACAGGATCAATTTCTGGCCAGGTAAGTCAAAAGAACACGATTAACGGAGCATATGTAACATGAAATATTTACCTGAAATCTTTGAGGTACAGTACCATCTGTAGCGGTAAGGATTAGCTGCTTTGAACTGGAGCTTTCCGGTGTTGTCAGAACAAGTTTACCTTGGACTGGGCTGTCTCCTTCTTCCAGTATCACCTTTGCCTCACCTCTACCTTCTGGCCTGGCCAAAATAAATTGTTTGGAGGCTACAGCTGTATCTAAAGCCGTTACGATTTGTATCTTCTGTCCTGTTTGTTCATCAGTCACAATCTGCAAAACATTGTTAGTAGCTTATTTTATAATCTGGTCCGTAAAAAATCATATTTTAATGTCAGTCAGGGGGACCAGTGTTGGAGCCTACTATCTGGAAATGAAACAAAACCACTCACTTCTTTTAAGTTGTATTTTTATTGTATTTGTATTCAGTTCTATTAGTGTATAGTATTTTTCAGGCATTTATGTTAGACATGTTACATTTTTGAGATCTGTGCTGGATGCTCTCCTCAGGTGGTGTATAACTCAAGCAGCCTCAGGATGGAAATTTGCAACTAGGAATTAAATGAAAATTGACTTGGGCCCTGAACATTTGCTTGCTTTACAATGCACGCTCACATGATGCTCCACATCATTCAAATGACATATACTGAATCAGGCCAAGGCTCAAACTATACCACCAAAGCTTGAATATTGCTGAAAAGAGAAACAGTTTGTTGACCGTTTTCATCTTGCACTATTTCAGCTGTACAAAATGGGTGACAGCTCATCCCTCAGTCATTCCTCAGGGAAATACCCTAACCAGAGTCATTCTGTCTAGTTTAAATTTAAGTCAGCCATCACTTAACTGGTGCATTCTACACAGCTATGCCTCCCCCAGTCATAAAAGACAAAGTAGAAATGGGAAGACTGCATGGCCCCTCAAACCTGCTTCACCATTCAACAGAATCATGGTTCATCCAATATTCCTGCCTTTTCCCATAACTCATGATTCCACTATTGATTAGAAATCGATCCATCTCAGCCTTAAATCTATAAATGGATCTTGTTGCCAAAACGTCCTGCGGGAAGGACTTAAAACCCTCTGACAAAGTAAATTCCTCATCACCTCAGTCTTAAGTTGGTGCCTCTTTATTCTGAGGCTACGTCCTCTGGTCGTACCCTCTCATTTGAGGGGAGAGATCTTCTCAGCATTTACCCTTTGAAGCCTCTTAGGAATCCGATGTGTTACAATGAAACGTCCTGTCATTCTTCTGAACTCCAAAGGAGAGTACCAACCTGTTTAACCTTTGTTCATAAGGCAATCCCCCATAACAGCAATTACAACATGTATAGCTGGATGAACATAGCAGGTCAAGCAGCATCAGAGGAGCAGGAAGGCTGATGTTTCGTACCTAGACCCTTCTTTAGAAATGGGGGAGGGGAAGGGGAATCTGAAATAAATAGGGAGAGAGGAGAAGGCTGATAGAAGATGGATAGAGGAGAAGATAGGTGGAGAGGAGACAGACAGGTCAAAGAGGTGGGGATGGAACCAGTAAAGGTGAGTGCAGGTGGGGAGTTAAGGAGGGGATAGGTCAGTCCAGGGAGGACGGATAGGTCAAGGGGGCGGGATGAAGCTCGTAGGTAAGAGATGAGGGTGGGGCTTGAGGTGAGACGAGGGGATAGGTGGGAGGAAGCACAGGTTAGGGAGGCAGGGACGAGCTGGGCTGGTTTGGGGATGTGGTCGGGGAGGGGAGATTTTGAAGCTTGTGAAGTTCACATTGATACCATTGGGCTGCAGGGTTCCCAAGCGGAATGTGAGTTGCTGTTCCTGTAACCTTCGGGTGGCATTGTTGTGGCACTGCAGGAGGCCCAGGAAGGACGTCATATGAGGAACGGGAGGGGGAGTTGAAATGGTTCGCGACTGGGAGGTGCAGTTGTTCAGTGCAAACCGAACGTAGGCGTTCCGCAAAGCAGTCCCCAAGCCTCCGCTTGGTTTCCCCGATGTGGAGGAGGCTACAACGGGAACAGCAGATACAGTGTACCACATTAGCAAATGTGCTGGTGAACATCTGCTTGATGTGGAAAGTCTTCTTGGGGCCTGGGATGGGAGAGAGGGGGGAGGTGTAGAGGCAGATGTAGCACTTCCTGTAGTTGCGGGGAAAAGTGCCGGGTGTGGTGGGGCTGGGGGGGGAGAGAGGAGTGTGTGGAGCAGACAAGAGAATCACGGAGAAAGTGGTCCCTCTGGAAAGCAAATAAGGGTGGGGAGGGAAAATGTCTTTGGTGGTGGGGTCGGATTGCAGATGGCGGAATTGTCGGAGGAACCAAGAGAGTAGGATGGAATTCCTGCAGGACAAAGGGTGTAAAGAGCTGTAGTGAAAGAGGCTTTAGGAATCAGCCGCTTTGTAGTAGATGGTTGTGGACAGTTTATTCCCTGAAATGGAGACAGAGAGGTCAAGGAAAGGAAGGGAAGAGTCAGCAATGGGCAACGTGAAAGTTTTGGAGGAGTGGAAAATGGAGACAAAATGAACAAATTTTTCAAGGTCCTGGTAGGAGCATGATGCAGCACTGAAATGTACCGAGAAAGGAGTTGTGTGACGGGGCCAGTGTAGGACTGGAACAAGGATTTTTCCACATAACCCATGCAGAGGCACACATAACTAGGAACAATGTAGGTGTCCACCGCCACTCCTTTGGCTTCCCTATTCAGTCCTTGCTTTTCCAAATACATGTAACTCCTGTCACTCAGAATCCCCTCCAAGAACTTAACCAGCATTGATGTCAGGCTCACCAGTTTATTGTTCCCTGGCTTTTCTTTACCACTGTTCTTCAATAATGGCATCCATCTTCCCATCTTCCAGCACCTCCCCCATGGCAATCATTGATATAAATATCTCCAAAAGGACCTGTATGCTAGCTTCAGTGTTTCATGCACAAACACTTCCCAATCCTTTTGTATTGCAGTTTTCCTCCATTTAAATTAAATCATGTTCTTTCTTTTACCTTCTGAAATGAACAACTTTAAAATGTTCCCATGTTATATGCCATTTGCCAACTTTCTGCCCAATTTTACAATATCTCTCTAAACTGCATGTGTCCCTCATGTAACTTGCCTTTCTACGTATTCTTTCTGTTGTCTGTAAATTTGGCTGCAGTACATTCATGTCCTTCCACTCAGTCAATAACGCATATTGTAAACAGTTGTGGTTCCAGTATTATTCCCTATGGATCCTCACTTGTCACAGATTGTTAATTCATGAAAGAGCTCCCCATTTGCTGTGTCCACTAGTCAAGTCTCCATCAATGGTAACATACTACCTCCACCTGCATGTGCTCTTATGATTTAACTTTTTGTGAGGTACCTTTTCAAAGTGCCTTCTGGAATTCCAAATACAACACATCTAATGGTTCCCCTATATCCATTCAGGTCGAGACCTACTCATAAAATTTGTCATAGAGATAGTAGGAACTGCCGATGCTGGGAATCTGAGATAACACGGTGTGAAGCTGGATGAGCACAGCAGGCCAAGCAGCATCAGAGCAGCAGGAAAACTTGACGTTTCCGATCAGGACCCTTCTTCAGAAATGGGGGAGGAGAAAGGGATTCTGAAATAAATAGGGAGACAGGGGGAGGCGGATAGAAGATGGATAAAGGAGAAGATAGGGAGAAGATAAGAGAAAAAAGACCTGTCTGACTCCTCTCACCCTATCTTCTCCTTTATCCATCTTCTACCCGCCTCCCCCTGTCTCCCTATTTATTTCAGAATCCCCTCCCCCCAACCCCATTTCTGAAGTAGGGTCCCCACCCAATACGTCAAGCTTTCCTGCTCCTCTGCTGCTACTTGGTCTGCTGTGTTCATCCAGCTTCACACTGTGCTATCTCAATAAATTTATCAGACATGATTTCGCTTTCACGAAGCTCACACTGCTTGATTAGATCACGATTTTCCAAATGTGCTATTACTGCTCTCAATATGTGAATCTAATATTTTTCCAACAACAAATGTGAAATTAATCATGCTGTGGTTACTTGCTTTCTCCTTTCTCTCTTTTTAAACAGGGGTGCCACATCGGCCATTTTCCAATCCTCCAGCACTTCTCCAGAAGCCAGTGAATTTTGGAAAATTACAAACAATGCATCCACTATCTGTATAGCTATTTCACTTAGGATCCTAGGACACAAGAAATCATTTGGTCCACTGAGGTCACAACAATGACTCCAAGCTGCTAGCTACCTGTCACTTTAACTGTTTGTTCCAGTTCCATTTTAAATGCTCAATACACCATCTCATACATTATATAGAGGATTTCAGTTCAGAAGTAGGCTTACTTTACTGAAATGATACAGACCCTTGGTAAGATTGCACCTGGCCTGGTGTGTGCAATTTTGGTCTCCCTACTTAAGAAAGGATATACTTATCGTAGAGGGACTCCAACAAAGATTCACTAAGCTGATACCAAGAAAAAAACAGTCCTATGAGCAAAGCTCAACTGGGCTCATATTCAATAGAGTTCAGAAGATGGGAAGGTGTCTCTTTAAAACATAAAAATTCTAACAGGGTTAGACAGATGAGATGCAAGGCTGTTTCCCCTGCAATGGAGAGAGTCTAGAAACATGGACCACAGTCTCAGGATATGGCGCAGAGCACTTAGGAACGAAATGAGAGAAGATTCCTTTATTCAAAGGGCAGTGAATTGTGGAATTCTCTATCACAGAAGGCTGAGGAGACCAAGTCACTGATTATATTCAAGAAAAAGATTGATTTTTTTTCAATATTAAAAGGCATCAAGGGGCACGAGGAGAAAGCAGGAACATTGCTTTGAGACAGAGGAACAACCATGATCATGTCAAATGATGGAGTGGCATGTCGGCTCCTAGTATAAATGTTTCCAGCAAAGCTCGACATCAGCTTACTACTTCATCCTTCAATCAGGCACTTTGCAGCCTCCCAGACTTAACAGAATCCAACAGTTTCAGAAGCAATTCTTTGCTCAAATGTTTAACATACATTCTGGGATGGCAGCTGTTGGCACTGATTTTTAATTTCACTATTTTAATTTCATCATCATCTCCATTGAACTCTTCGAGTTTTTTTTAAACTTATCTTATTATGACTCCATGCCTCCTTATTGGAACATCATGGTTTTTATCATGATTTAATCTCTCTTGTCTTTTATTCTGTCACAGACTCTTCCTTTTATTACTTTTCTGCTCCAAATCTCTCTCATAATGTACTTATGTTAAACCAGTTTCAACTCTTCTTTTCCACTTCTGATGAGAGGTCATTGACCAGTGAAAAGAGGAAGTATTGGGTATGGTATGGGAACATCTGTTTCTATTCAAAAACGGTTTGGTGATTTGACAGACACTCACAAGCCTGCAGAAGTAGGACATGTCTGAACTACCTTAGAGTTTTTCTGAAGCTTGGATGTTGTACATAAAAATAACACCAGACAAAACAATGCACTTCTCAATGCTGTGAGGGTAAGCAAAGGTTCAAGAAAGGAGATAGGGTGACATCCGAAAAGATAGACAGAGGGATACGAAGCAACCCTGCCAGTGTGAAATGTACGATAAACAAAGCATTTGTCTAAAACAGATGATTTCAGAATTCAAGAAATGTACTGTCTGCATGACTTACTATACATGAGAATTCTTGTTGAGGGCAGAGCTCTATTTCAGCACCAGTCCAGAGAAGACTTTCTCAATATGGCAAAATAAACAACTGTTAACCTATACTCGAGTCTCCTGAGATTGGCAACATAATCTACCTCAACACCTGAAAAGGTAGCTCTGTTCCTCTCTTCACAGATGCTATTTTTGCTGTTGACTATCACTAATATTTTCTGTTTCCTTAACCTTATTCACAACCAGGTTAACATTTTGCCATGGGTTTCATGGAATTCCATGGCTTCAACTTTAACCAACAGTCTCTTATCAGGGACTTTATAATTGCTTTCCGGAAGTCTACATAATTAAAACCTTCAAACAATACAGTCCAGCTTATCAGGCATGATCTACCCTTGACATAACCATGCTGAGTTTCTCCGATCTTCTGAAAACTATCAAAGTGTTCAATCAACGATAACGAAGTGTGAAGCTAGATGAACACAGCAGGCCAAGCAGCATCTCAGGAGCACAAAAGCTGACGTTTCGGGCCTAGACTCTTCATCAGTGTTTAATCACCCTGGTCTTAGTTGCAGATTATGACAGTCCCAATCACAAAGGTCAAAGAACAATACAGCACTGGAACAGCTCTTCTGCCTATCAAGGCTGCGCTGACATGTGATATTTTTCTCAATTAAAAATATTTTGCCTCTACATGGTCCATATCCTTCTATTCCCTGTCTATTCACATATGCCATTATCTGTCTCTTAAATGTGCCTATTGTATCTGCATCTACCAACTCCTCTCGGAACGTATTCCATGCACTTAAGCATTCTCTGTGTAAAAATCATGCCTCTCACATCTTCTTTAAACTTACGCCTTTTACCACAAAACTATGCCACCTACTAATAGACATTTCTACCCTTGGAAAAAGCCTTTGACTATCCATGCCTCTCAATTTTGTAAATTTCTGTCAGGCGGCCCCCTCATCCTCCAACATTTAAGTGAAAACAATCCAAGTTTGTTTGTCCAATCTCTCCTCATTTTAATACCAGCAATCCAGGCAACATCCTGGTTAAATATTTCTGTAACATCACCAAAGCCTCCTCATCCTTCCTGTATTGTAGCTAACAGAACTGCATGGAATATTCCAAATGTGACCCAATTTAAGTTTGATACAGTTAGAACATAACTTGACAGTTTTCCTACTCTGTGCCTTGATCAACCAAGGCAAGCTTGTCATATGCCTCTTAACCACCTTATCCACTTGATGCCAATTTCAGGCAACTGTAGACCTGTACATCCAAATCCCTCTGTACATTAAAGATTCAAAGGGAATTGCCACTTACTGTATACTTCCAAAATACATCACCTCACATTTGTCCGGTTTAAATTCCATCTGCCATTTCTGTGCCCAAGTCTTCAGCTTATCTATGTCCTGTTGTATCTTCTGGCAGGCCACGTCATTATCTGCAACTCCCCCAGTCTTTGTGTCATCAGCAAAATTACTATCTGGCCACCTACATTCTCCTCCAAATCATTTATATATTTATTACGAACAATAGGGGTCCCAGCACTGATGACGGTGTAACACTACTGGTCAGAGATCTCCAGTCAGAAAAACACCCTTCACTGCTACTCTCTGCCTGCTATGACCAAGCCAGTTCTCCTTCCATCTTTCCAGCTCACCAATGTATCCCATATGACTTCAACTTCTGGATCAGCCTGTCATAATGGACCTTGTCAAAGGCTTTGCTAAACTCCACACATAGAACAGAGAACATAGAACAATACAGCACAGAACAGGCCCTTCAGCCCTCGATGTTGCGCCAACCTGTGAACTAATCTAAGCCCCTCCCCCTACACTATCCCATCATCATCCATATGCTTATCCAAGGACTGTTTAAATGCCCCTAATGTGGCTGAGTTAACTACATTGGCAGGCAGGGCGTTCCACGCCCTTACCACTCTCTGAGTAAAGAACCTGCCTCTGACATCTGTCTTAAATCTATCACCCCTCAATTTGTAGCTGTGCACCCTTGTACAAGCTGAAGTCATCATCCTCGGAAAAAGACTTTCACTGTCCACCCTATCTAATCCTCTGATCATCTTGTATGTCTCTATTAAATCCCCTCTTAGCCTCCTTCTCTCCAATGAGAACAGACCCAAGTCCCTCAGACTTTCTTCATAAGGCCTTCGCTCCAGACCAGGCAACAACCTAGTAAATCTCCTCTGCACCTTTTCCAATGCTTCCATTTCCTTCCTGTAATGGGGCGACCAGAACTGCACGCAATATTCCAAATGAGGCCACACTAGCGTTTTGTACAGTTGCAACATGACATCACGGCTCCGGAACTCAATCCCTCCACCAATAAAACCTAAAACGCCATAAGCCTTCTTAACAGCACTATCAACCTGGGTGGCAACTTTCAGGGATCTATGTACATGGACACCAAGATCCCTCTGCACATCTACACTGCCAAGAATTTTTCCACTGACCTGGTATTCTGCCTTCCTATTATTCCTCCCAAAGTGAATCACCTCACATTTACCCATATTAAACTCCATTTGCCACCTTTCGGCCCAATTCTGTAGTTTATCCAAGTCTCCCTGCAACCTGCAACATTCTTCCCCACCGTCCACCACTCCACCGATTTTAGTGTCATCTGCAAACTTACTAACCAATGCCTGCATCCAAGTCATTTATGAAAATGACAAACAACAGTGGTCCCAAAACAGATCCTTGAGGCACACCACTAGTAACTAGACTCCAGGCTGAATACTTTCCATCAACCACCACTCGTTGGCTTCTTACAGAAAGCCAGTTTCTTATTCAAACTGCTAAATCTCCCTCAATCCCGTGCCACTGTATTTTCTCTAATAGCCTACCATGTGGAACCTTATCAAAGGCTTTATTGAAGTCCATGTACACCATGTCAACTGCCCTACTCTCATCCACATGCTTGGTCACTTCAAAAAACTCAATGAGGTTTGTGAGACACGACCTGCCCTTGATGAATCCATGTTGACTATCTCCAATCAAATTGTTGCTTGCTAGATGATTATAAATCCTATCTCTTATAATCCTTTCCAAAATCAGACGTAAGGGTCACTGGTCTATAATTACCTGGGTCATCTCTACTGCCCTTTTTGAACAAGGGCACAACATTTGCAATCTTCCAGTCCTCTGGTACTAAACCTGTAGACAATGAGGACTCAAAGATCAAGGCCAAAGGCTCCGCCAATTCCTCCCTAGCTTCCCAGAGAATCCTTGGAAAAATCCCATCTGGCCCAGGGAATTTATCTACCTCTACACCTTCTAGAATTGATAACACCTCCTCCTTACTAACGTTAATCCTTTCAATTCTAGTAGCCCGTAACTCGGTCATCTCCTGTACAATATCCTCCTGTTCCTCAGTGAAAACAGATGAGAAATAATCATTTAGCACCTCTCCAATCTCCACAGGGTCCACACACAACTTCCTACTTCTGTCTTTGACTGGCCCTATTCCTACCCTGGTCATCCTCTTATTCCTCACATACCTATAGAAAGCTTTAAGGTTCTCCTTTATTCTACCTGCCAATGTCTGCTCATGTCACCTCCTTGCTCTTCTTAACTCTCTCTTTAAATCCTTCCTAGCTAATCTGTAACTCTCCATAGCCTCATCTGAACCATCTTGTCTGATTGTCACATAAGCCTCCCTCTTCCGCTTAACAAGAGATACAGTTTCTTTAGTAAACCTTGGTTCCCTTACCTTATCGCTTCCTCCCTGCCTGACAGGGACATACCTATCAAGCAATATCTGTTCCTTAAACCAGCTCCACATTTCGATTGTCCCCACCCCCTGATACCATTCATCGCACTATCCTCATCAATCATTTTTGTCATTTCCTCAAAAAACTAAATCAAGTTTGTGGCACACGACCTCCTTCACACCAAACCATGCTGCTTCTAACTAATAAATCCACATTTTTTCCAAATGTGAATAAATCCTGTCCCTTCGAATCATCTCCAATAATTTTCCTACCACTGACATAAGGCTCACTGGCCTGTAATTTCCCTCATTATCCCTGCTTCACTTCTGAAACAAAAGAACACATGGGCTATTCTCCAGTCCTCTGAGACCTCTCCTGTGACTAAGAAGATATAAAGATTTCATACAAGGTCCCAGCAATTTCTTTCCACACGTCTCTCAGTATTTTGGAATGGATCCCATCATGTCCTGTGGCCTTGTGAACCTAATTGCTTTTCAAAACACCGAACACCATCTCTTTTTTAAAATCAACATGCCCTAGAATATCAACATATTCCTCTCTAGACTCCCCGTCCATCATGTCTTCATTTTCCAATACCGATGCAAAATTAGGACTTCATCCACTTCCTCCAGCTCCATGCCTAAATTCCCTCCAGTCTTTGAGCGGATCTATCCTTTACCCTAGTGATCCTCTGGCTCCTTATTTACGTATAAAATGTGTATAACCTTGGGATTCTCCTTAATCATGCCTGTCAAAGATATTTCATGGCACCTTTCAGCCTCCCTTACTCCTTGTTTGAGTTCTTTCCTGTTTTCTTTATATTCTTTCACAGATCTGACTGCCTTGACTTTCCCAAACCTTATGCATACCTCCTTTCACTTTCTGATGAAGCTCACAATTTCTCTTGCATTCCAAGGTTCCTGAATCTTGTTATCTTTATCCTTCATTTTTACAGAAACATGCTGGTCCTGACTCTAATCAACTAGCCTTTAAAAGATTCCCACATGCCAGATGTGGATTTACTTTTGAATAGCTACGGCCAGTCTACTTTCCCAGTTCCTGCCAAATATTGTGGTAGTTAGCCTTTCCCCCAATTTAGTACTTTCACCTGAGGACTACTGTTGTCCTTACCCGTAAGTAACTTAAAACTTACGGGATTATGGTCATGGCTCCCGAAATGCTCCACCGCTGAAACTTCAATCACCTGGTTGGGCTCGTTACCCAATCGAGTATGGTCGAGTATGGCCCCTTCTGCAATTGGAGTATTCACATATTGTTTCAAAAAATCCTCCTGGGCTCATCTAACAAACTCCCACATCCAAGCCCCTGGCACCAAGTTTCAAGCATATAGAGAAGTTAATATCATCCACTTCAACTACCCTGTGGTTGTTTACATTTTTCCATAATCTGTCCACACATCTGATCCTTTATTTCCTGCTGGCTGTTGGGACACCTGTGGTTGAACAGGAGGCAACAAATCTAGCGGTATTATCACTGGACCATTAATCCAAAGACCCAGGATTGTTCTGGGGACTCAGGTTTGAATCGTGCCACAACAGATGGTGAAATTTGAATTCAGCAAAAAAAAACTGTCATTAAGGGCCTTGTGATGGCCATGGCTCCATTGCCAATCGTCAGAAAAACCCATCAGGATCACAAATGTCCTTTAGGGAAGGAAACTGCCATCTTTACCTGATCTGGCCCACACGCAACTCCAGACCCACAGCAATGTGCATAACACTTAACCGCCCTCTGGTCAGTTAGGAATGGGCGATAAATGCTGGCCTAGCCAGCAAGGCTCTCATCCAATGAGTGAATTTCAAAAAAAGTACAATATACAAGTACAGAGTAATTGCACCCTTTCTATTCCTGAGCTCTACTCATGTGGCCTCACTGTGCAAGCCCTCCAAGGGTGTGCTTCCTTAGTACAGCTGTGATATTTTCCCTAATCAGTAATGCAACTCCCCCACTGTCTTTACATCCCTCTCTATCTGAGCTGAAACATCTAAAGCAATGTACTGTTAAGCTTTAACTGTTAAGCATTGTCACTCTCAATCAAGCTTTACAGGCATATTCCTTGCATTAAAAAAATACAAGTTAGACTGCCAATCATGCCTGTTTGTAACCTCCGTCTGTTTGTTCTCATTGTTAGCCTTACTGGTTTCTTCATCTATAACTCCTCCTCAGTCATTTTACTTTATGATCTACTGCTCTGGTTCCCATGCTCTCCAATGCACTGGCAAACTTTCCTGCCAGGCTATTTGTGCCCCGCCAGTTTAGGTGCAACCTGTACTTCTTGTACAAGTCTCATCCGCCCTGGAAGGTATCACAATGATCAACATACCTGAAGCTCTCACTAGGCTAACTGGTTTATAATGCTTTGATATCTCTCCGTCAACTTTTTCAAAATATAGGATAATACATTCATCATCATAAGCTCCCACAAAAATCGCTAAGCTCTCTAAGAAAGCGCCATCTATCTATAAAAGGTACTATGGCAATTCTAGCTAAGAGTCCTCACAGGAGATTCACAGAGATAACATCCTGACAGCGGATCAGCGGAAGAAAGGCATTTATGACTTGAGAGGCAGTGGAGAAAGCAGAACATTCTGGAAGACACATTCCATGTGGACTTTGAGAGGCTAAATTTTAATTTATTTTTTCTTATTACTCGGCTCACATACGTGGGACTTGTGTTTACTTAAATAGCTTATCAGTAAAATTTTGTTCAGTGAGGGAATAGTTAGTAGTTGGGGGGAATTGTCTGGTTTGTCAGTAGTTCTGTTAAATTGTTTACTGTTAGAGTTTTAAAAAAATTAACTGTTACTTGTTACTTATAAAGTGAATATAAGGGATCTTCTGTCATTTAACCTCCCATTCTCCATACCTGTTGAGGCTAAAATCCAGGTTCTAGCTGGTTCATGTACACATTCTGAACAGATCTGAATGGATTTGGACAGACTTAAACAAACTTGAGGATTAGTGTCCTAGATCTTTAAATAAAACTTAGGTGAGAAAAATCTGTTTAATTTTAGTTACGTGCTGTTGGTTAAATCAAAAGTGAGGGAAATGGCTCTTAAAATTGCTAAAGAGGTTCTGGGATTTGAAGATGCATCTCAAATTTGCCAAGGAAGTTTTGAAGATCAGAGGAGGAAGTATACTTTTAGAATTAGCCAACAGGTTACAATTGGGTTTAACTAGGGGCAAGAGAGAAGCTGAAACTGTAAAGGAGTTAGCCAAGCATTTAGGTACACCAGAGAAACAGGAAAGTGCAGGGGAGGTACCAAAAATTAAATTGCAAATAAGATAACTTGTGTTAGAGAATGAAAGAGAGTTGAAACAGTTTGAATTATGGTTACAAGCAGAAGAAAATCACAAAGGAAAAAATAGAGGAGAGGGAAAAAGAAAGACAGAAGAAAAGAATGTCAGTGTTGGAAAAGATGAAGTTGGAATGAGATGCATTAAGATTTCAAATGGCAGAAGGAAATTCTGCCAAGATAGAAATGAGGATGAACAAACTCATCGTCCCCAATAGCCTAGTATGGATATATACAAATATGCCAAACATTATGAAAATCCAATGAAAAAGATGTGGAAGCCTTTTTATTCCATTTCCTTTGAGAAATTGGCCAGGCAGATGAATTTGCCAGGGACTGTAATGAAGATGATGTTAATTCAGGCCAAGCTGGCAGACAGGGCTAGTAAGATGTTTGCAGCACTGTCAGGGGAGGTGTCAGGAGACTATGAAGGAGTGAAGCAGACTATTTTGAATGACTATGAATTGGTACCAGAAGCATATAGACAACTGTTCAGAAATATGAGGAAGGAACCAGGGCGGACTTCTGTTGAGTTTGAAAGAATTAAACACTGCAACTTCAATAGATAGGTGAGACCATTAATGATAGAAAAGACACATGAGGATATAAGAGAGATTATTCTGCTGGAGTTTAAAATCTCACTTCCAGAAATGATAAGACGTCATCTTGAGGAACAGAAAATTCAAACAGCGTGAAGAGCTGCTGAGATGGTGAACAAATGTGTTAGCATGCAAATGGAAATTTCCTTCCAACAACAATTTCATTCCATGAGGGATAGAAATTAGGAGAAAGGGAGATCCTTCAATGGAAAACAAAAAGCAGACCACACTGGGAACAGGTTACCACAAATGACAATAGAAACCCAAGAGGGTGGAAGACCTCAGGTGTTTTCACTGCAATAAGGTGGGACACACAAAGTCACATGGCTGGCGGTTTAAGAAAGGCACTTGGAAAAAGGATGTGGTTAAAAGAAGCTAAACCAGTGGGATTAGTTGAGGTAGTGAAATCCCAAAAGAAGTTAAGGAGCTGCAGGAGAGTGCAGAGCCTGGTCATGGGCTGGACAGTGAGATGGCGCCCGATCTCTTTAAACACTTCACCTCTGTGGGTAAGTTTTATTCAAAAAGAACAGGAGGAGAAGGTAAAGAAGTTACAATATTCAGGAGATACAGGAGCTGGTCAGTCTCTAATAGTAAGAGATGAACATATTTGCACTCTGTCTAAAATGTTACCAGAGAGGGTGGTGATTGGTGGAATAAACGGAGGGAGATTTAGCATTCCCCTGTGTAAGATCAGGTTGGAAAGTCCAATCAGGACTGGGGATGTGACAGTGGGAGTGATTGTAAGAGAGTCTATTCCAGGTATATAGTTTGTTCTTGGAAACGACCCAGCAGGATTAAAGGTGACAGTGATGCCATTATAGTAGAGAAGCCAAGGAAAACCAGGAAATTGAAGGGTTAAAAGAAAAATACTCTAGAATTTTTCCAGACCATGTGGTAACAAGATCCCACAGTCATAAGTTAAAGCAAGATGGCAAAGCCAAAGACAGAGACACAAAGGAGTTGAGGTCCAGTTAGCTGACACTCTGTTGGGTGAAATGGTAAAGAAAAAACCTGAACAAGTCGAGGATCAGGCAGAGGTGTTCAGTTCTGAAAGGTTAGTGGAGGTACAACAAAAGGATGAGACAATAAAACATTCATATCATAAAGCCTTCTTGAAAAAGGAATCAGAACACAGAATCCTAAGGTGAAAATGGAGACCTTGGCAGATTAGTGGAGAGAAGAAATGGGCAGAAGTGCATCACATTGTGTTGCCAGTAGCATACAAACAGGAAGTATAACGAGTAGCACACAAATTACCAGTAGGAAGTTATTTAGTAGTGAGGATGTCTCCAGCTAAAATACAAAAGCATTTCCATTGGCTTGGATTACATAGGATGTGGCTGAATTTTGCCATACCTGTCGTGTGTCAAATAGTAGGACAGCCACAGCCAGTAATAAAACCAGTGCCTTTGATGCCAATTCCCGCATTTGAAGAGCCTTTCACACAAGTTATGATTGATCGTGTAGGTCACATCCCTGAAACCAAAAAGTGGAAACCAGTATTTGCTAACTGTAATGGATGAGTTTTCCAGACTTCCGCAGCCAATTCCACTGTGGAATGTTAAGACAAAAAAGATTGTGGAGGAGTTGCTTGCTTTCGTTACCCATTATAGGCTACACAGGGAGATTCATTCAGGCCAAGTGTCCAATTTTGCTATCTAACTATTTAAGGAGGTCACGGATAGTTTAGGTATCCAACACTTTAAATCAAGTGCGTACCATCCTGAATCCCAGGGAGCATTGGAAAGGTGGCATCAAACCTTAAAGTCCATGCTGAGGGATTATTTCCAGGACGACCCAAATGATTGGGACAAAGATATCCTATATTGTTTGCCATTAGAGATGCCCCAAACGATTCAACTCAGTTTACTCCATTTGAGTTGATATTCGGACAGTAGTTAGAGGGCCTTTAAAATTAATTAAAGAAAACCTGATAGGTCCAAAGTCAGAGATCCCACAGTTGGATGATGTATCTGAGGTGAGAGAAAGATTATACACAGTAGGTGAATCAGCTAGACAACATCTGAAGGTGGTACAGCATCTAATAAAGCAAGAAGCTGATAAATCTAAAATTTGTACATTTGTAAGTGGGGATAAAGTATTGGTGCTGTTACAAGTAGTAGGAGATCCCTTCAAAGAAAGGTTTAGCGACCTTTATCAGATTGATAAGTTGAGTCATGTGAATTATCTGATCAAGATGTCAGATAGGAAAAAGCTTCATTGGCTATGTCATGCATACATGCTGAAACCTTTACTAGGGCAGGGGCTGGGAACTGGAGAGACAAGTATTAGAAACTGGCCCTCAGAGCGAGGAATCAAATCCAGATGACTTGGATTTTGATGTGTCTCAAAATAAGTTAAATAACGAGGAAATCCTTGGAAAATGGGATAGGATATTGAGCTAACTGTCTCAGGAACAGAGAACTGAATTGAAAGGCTTGTGCAGTACATGAGGACGAATGTAGGAATAGAATAGGAACAACTAATATTATAGTACATGAGGCTGAAGTTGGGAATGCTGTTCCTGTAAAACAACATCCCTACCAGGTTTATTCCTCTCAAAGCTGCACAGCTACAGGAGGAACTGAAAGCGATGCTCTAAGAAGACATTATCGAGCCGAGTCAAAGCGAGTTCAGTTGACCGATCATGCTGGTTTCCAAACTTGATGGTACATAACGGTTCTATGTGGATTATTCAAAAGTCAACACCATAAGTAAATCAGACTCATTCCCAATTCAGAGGCTGGAGGTCGGTGTGAAAAAGGTTGGACAAGCTTTACGTCAGAAAGTTGGACTTACTTTGTGGTTACTGGCAAGTACTTTTGTCAGAGACAGCGAAAGAAGATTCCACGTTTGTAACCCCAAATGGGCTGTTAAAGTTAAGTAATGTTAAAGTTAAAGCCCTTTGGATAGAAAAAAGCACCAGCCACATTTCAAAGAATTCTGAACAGAGTTGTGGCAGGATTGACTAGTTACGCTATCTACATAGATGACTTAGTGATCTTTGGCCATTCACGGACAGATCACATTGTGCATTTGGCAAAGCTCTTTGAAAGACCATGGGAGGCAAAACTGATTATGAATTTCGTAAACACTGAATTCACAAAGGCGGAAGTTACATTCTTAGGACAAAACATCGGATATGGAAGGATGACCCTGAAGACCATGTTGACAAAGGTCATCAAGGAATTTCCAAGACCATCCTTGAAGGAAGAGGGCTTTAATTTTTGGGACTGAGCAAAATTCTTCCAGGATTGAAAGGCCAATTGATTATTTTTCAAAGAAACTTAATATCCACCAGAGAAAATACTCCACCCTTGAAAAAGAGTCATTGAATTTGGTACTGATCTTAGAACATTTGAATGTTTATGTCACAAACAATGTTTCAGAGGTGGTTGTGTAAACACACCACAACCCTCTCACTGTTATGGTAAAACTTAAGGACAAGAATACAAAACTATGTAACAGGCTTCTAATTTACATAATTTATATGTTGCAGGTCATGAAAATGTTATTGCAGATGCGTCATCATAGTTTTAAATGAAAATATGGAGATAAGATAGAACCTGTACAGTGCAATTTTATATATGTATGCAGAATTAGTATGAAAGCCATAACTTTAGATTATTGAACTATGTATCTCATGATAATGACATAAAGATTTTTAAAAATGAAGCCACCTTTTCATTATGCTGGTTCTTTTGTTTTTCAAGGCGGGGGGAAGGTGTTACAAAGTTGTGTAGAGTAGCCATGAATTCGAAGGCAGGAAGCTGGAATGTCTGTTTTAAAAAAATGATAAGGGAAAAGAGAGTGTATGGTTTATGAGGTAAATTGCTTTTCTAAGCTTAGAGATTTATTCAAAAAGAAGTGTTCAAGTAGTTAAAAATGTACAACCCATTCTAAAATTGAAATGTGTATCAACTGGCTGTGTGATTGGAAACCTTCGGTGTGTTTTGATGTTTTGGCAACTCGCTGCAATCAACCAATTAATTTAAACCAAGCACTTTGAGATTGAAAGCCAATTGAATATAAACCTGATGGTTTCGACAATCTCAGACCAACACTTTTATAAGAGAATTGATATGTTATCCAAGGTATATAAGCAGAGACTTTTTGAAAATCAGTGAGAAAGCAAACCACCGCCTGAGAAATAAGCATTTAGTTCTCACAAAAAAAAATCGCTAAGCTCTCTAAGAAAGCAACATTTATCCATAAAAGGTCCCATGGCAATTCTAGCTAAGAGTCCTTACAGAAGACTTCACACAGAAAACATCCCTGACAGTCAGATCAATGGAAGAAAAGCATTTATGACTTAAGAGGCAGTGTAAAAAGCAGAGCATTCTTGATGACACATTCTGTGGGGACTCTGACAGGCTAATTTTTTTTTCTTATTACTTGGGTTAAGTAAGTGGAACTTATGTTTATTGGAATAGCATACCAGTAGAATTTTGTTCAGTTAGGGAAAAGTTAGGAGTTAAGGGGAATTGTTCGGTTTGTTAGTAGTTCTGTTAATTTGGTCACTGTTAGGGTTAAATAAATAAATTGTTCCTTGTCATTATAAAGTGACTATCAGGGATTTTCTTTCATTTAACCTCTCCTTCTCTGTAACATAACAAAAATAACTTTTTATTGCAACTAAAAAGATGCTTGCCACAGATAAATAATTATGAACTGTTATCATATAACTCAACTAGTTGAAACTCTAACACCCATGTAAACCCTCCTCTAAACACAGATACAGAGAGACACAAACAGGCAAGAAAGACTCGGCAGTCAGTTCAATGATCCCTATTCAGAGAGTTCACTGAGATGGTCCTTTTTAGTTTATTAGGAGGTGCTGTTCCTTCATTCTGTTTCTCCTGATATTTCCACTTGCTTGCAGGAGTCAAAGAGTGAATCGTTCACGCTTCTAAAGGTCTTTGATGTATCAATTAAACATTATGGGTTACAGCAACTGAAAAGAGAAATAAACTGGGCTACCTACAGGTACAGTAAAGACAGTTTCTTTTCCCCCACAGAGATCCAATGGTTTCTGAGAAAACATTGACAGCCCCAAACTGTCCCAGCTATCTGGGAACCAATTACATAGCTCATCGCAGGTTGAAATCCTTGGTCATCAGTCCACAGACAATCAGCTATCTGTTTTCATCCAAAGCACCTCTCATACACAGCCCCTGTCAATGGGTTTCTGAAGAGGTTATCATACCTCACACACAAAGGGTTTCTGGTTTGAAAAACGGGCAGTAAAGCGATGCTGCTTTATTAACTGGGCAAAGCGTATTATCCCCACTTGTTAGGGAAATTGGATGCAATTTGTAGGGGGTTCTTATGGTGCAGTGTTAGTGTCCTGACCTCTGAGCCAGGAGACACAGGGTCTTGTTCTATCTGCTTCAGATGTGCCTAATTGCATGTTAGTAGGTTGGTTAGAAGATATCTATACATCCCTTGGCTCCAGCTCATTTGCAAATAGACAGGGTGACAGGTCAGACAGGGCGCTGGGTCAGATACATGGTAAGGGAATGTTAGGAAATGTACTTAGATTATTCATACTTAAACTTGATTTTTGAAAATGCTTCCAAGGAGAAACCCTCTTTTTAAACAACAATTCTGTTCACTTAATACATAGCTTGGCACATATATACTGCCACTTACCTGAATCCTTTGAGGGGAAGAAACAGGAGAGTCTGTGGAAATTATCTGGATTTTCTGAGTCATCACCGGTGATCCTTGCAGTGTGACCTGAAACACTGCACTAGTGCTCTGCCGACCTGGACACGAGCTTGTGTGGCCTTGAACAGAATAATTCAAAATGAACACATATTTAAAAGGCTGCTGTGCACTCGACAAGCATTGTGTTATGACACAAAGACACACCACTAAATCAAATCTGCCTCCCTATCTCTGTATTCACACCATTGTAAAATTAAAACATTAATTAAAACAAAACTGACCCAAATGGTTGCTACCGAGACATTGTGAATAATCAATACCAGACACCAAATTAGTAGCTTAAACAAAGAATTAACATCTACTAATGCAGTAGCTTTAACAGAGCAAAGTTAAACAAACTAATCCAATTAATATCTTTGAGCTAAATCCAATCTTCTTTGATTCTAGCCCACACTGACATAAACAGGCAAACAGTTAAGGAATAAATTAAAGAAAAAAAAGGATATGTAACTGGCCAGTTCACTGGCAGCAAAGATTGTGAATTCATTGGTTATAATATTCCAAAATTCCCTGTTTGCAGCTAGGTTTTCAGTTGATTACAAAAGTGCTGAGACAACACCCTTATTCAAAAAAGCAGAGAGGTAGAAAAGAGCAAATTACAGATTAGTTACTTATATACATGTCGCAGGAATTTGTTAGACTCTCTTACTAAGGAAGTAATTGCAGGAAATTTGGTAAATCAAAATAAAACCATGCTAACTCTGGGCTGTATGAAGGGTATATCATTTTAAACTAATTTGCTAACAGGGATCCCGTAAATGTAAAACAGAAGACAGGGTGGCACGGTGGTTCAGTGGTTAGCACTGCTGCCTCACAGCGCCAGGGACCTGGGTTCAAGTCACTTGAGGGTGGAAAGTCTGTGTGCAGTTTACACATTCTCCCCATGTCTGCATGGGTTTCCCCCGGGTGCTCCAGTTTCCTCCCCCAGTCCACAGATGTGCAGGGTAGGTGGATTGTCCATGCTAGATTTCCCATAGTGTCCAGGGATATTTAGGTTAGTTGGCTTAGACATGGGGAAATTCAGGGGTAGGGGAATGAGCAGAGCAGCATGTTCTTCGGAGGGACGGTGTGAACTTGTTGGGCCGAATGGAATGTTTCCACACTGTAGGATTCTATGATTTAATAAAGGTGTCACAGAAAAAAGTTAAAACGCAAGATAAGATCACATGGAGTTAGGGATAACTTATTAGCACAGATAGAGGACTGACTAACCAACAGGAAGCAAAGAATCAAGATAAATGGGTCTTTTCCTGGCTGGCACAATGTAACTAGTCTGGTACCACAGATTTCAGCCCTTGGGCTCCAGCTATTTATAATCTGTATTAATGATTTGAATCTCAGAATAGAAAGCACAATAGCCAAATTTGCAGATTATGCTAAAGTAGGTGGGGCAGTAAGTTGCAATGAAGAATGGCAGAATGGCTATCTTGCACACATACCACCCTTTCCTAGCCCACAATTAATTCCGAAGGGTCACTAAACCCAAAACGTTGACTCTGCTTTCACTCCACATACGCTGCCACATCTGAATTTGTCCAGCATTTTCTGTTTTTGTTTTAGACTTCCATCATCTGCAGTTCTTTGTATGTTGTTAAATATGCAGGTGCAGCAGGGAGTAAGGAAAACAAATGGAATTCTAGCATTTATTGCTAACAGAATAGACTATAAGACCATGGAAGTGTTGCTGCAGCTGCACACGGCATAAGTGAGGCCACAACTAGAGTACTGCGTACAATTCTGGCCCCATTAGTTGTAGCTGTAAGGGAGGCAGTTCAGAAGAAGTTCACTAGATGGATTCTAGATTCTAAAGAAGCCAGTTTGAGCAGTTTAGGCCAACACTGTCTGGAGTTTAGAAGAATGAGAGGGGATCTAACTGATTGATATAAGGTGCTAAAGGGAATTGACAAAGTAGACATGGAAAGGATGTTTCCTCAGTTGGGGCAATCTAGAATGATTGGTCACTGTTCTGGAATAAGGGGCAGCAGACTTAAAACAGAGATGAGTAAAAAGCACTTCTCTCAAGGGGTTGAGGACCTGTAGAATTCACAGCCCCAGAGTGTGGTGGATGCTAGGAAATTGAGTAAATTTAAGGAGAAGATTTTTAAATTAGTAATGGGTTTGACGGTTATGGAGATAAGAAATGGAGTTGAGGTGGAGATAAGATTAACCATTATCATATCAAATCACGGAACAGGCTACAGGGGCTGAAATGCCTAAATCTACTCCTAGTTCACATTTTCTGAAGCAATCTCTGCATGACGTAGTAACACAGGCACACGCGATTGTATTTTCCTTGATTTTTCAAGAAACTAGTCAACGCATTTAGCTTTCAGTAGGGTCCAAGGAATATTTACTTATTTACATGTGAGATTCTATTCTCTAAACCTTCAATGTATTGATACCAGGATAATAGCAGGAGAGCAATCAGATCTCTTTCCTTCAGCTCTGGCATCCACAAACCTTCTGACAAAAAAAAGCAAACTAATTCAAACTTGGGCTTCTCTTTTTTTAGAAGAATCAACATTGGTCTCCCTGTGAGGCCCCAGTTAATAATCCAAGCACTGCCATCTGTCTGAGCATCATACTTCTCCAGATTCAAAAGGCCTATAGAGTTCTTTGAACAAGAATCCACCTGCAACTAACTTTCAGACCTGTTTCATAAATATCTGTTTGTTTTTAAAACAGAAAAAAAGTTGTTGCTCACAATCCAAATCCAACTCTCAGCTCACAGTTTACAGCTCCAAATCAGAAATGATTAGAAACAAAATTATGAAGGTTCAACATCTGGCATGCCAAAGTTGCTCTGCTTGATGGCAGATAGGCACTCTCAAGATGTTGGTGAAAGGGTACAACATAGAAACAGTCCAGCACTGGAACTGGCCCTTCAGACTATCATGTCAGTGCTGACCATGATGCCATTCTAAACTGATCCCATCTTCCTGCATAAGGTTCACATCCTTCTATTCCCTGCCTGTTCAAGTGCCTGTCTCCACTTCTACTACCTACCTTGGCAGTGCGTTACAGGCGTCTACCATCCTCCACTCAACAAAAAATTTCTTCCCACATCTCCTTTAAACTTTTCCCTTCTCACCTTAAACCTATGAACCCTAGCATTTGATATTTTCCCCTAGGAGAAAGACTCTGCTCATCCACCCTATCCACGCATCTCACAATTTTATAAACATCTATTAGGTAGCCCATCAGCCTCCGAATCTCTACAGAAAACAATCGACGTTTGTCCAACATCTCCTTTATAGGTTGTTTACTCCAATACAGGCAATATCCTGGTAAACCTGTTTAGCAGCCTCTCCAAAGCCTCCACATCCTTCTTGTTGTGTGGCAGCTAGAACTGTATGCAATAGTGCAAACATAGTCTGAAGTTTTATACAAGTGGAAGATGACTTGTTGACTTTTACACTCAAAGTCCCAAGCAATGAAGGCAAGCATGCTGCACACCTTCATTACCACATTAGCCACTCGTGTTGCCACTTTCAAGGAGTTATGGACATAATGCTCCTAAGGGTCCAGCCATTTATTGTATAATTTCCCAAATGCATCACCTTTTACTTATCTAGATTAGACTCCATCTGCCATTTCTCTACCCAACTGTCCTGCTATATCTTTCTGTATCCTTTGATAACCTTCCTCACTATCCACAACTCCACCAATTTTTGTATTGTCTGCAAACTTACTAATCCGAATCATTGTTTATATTACAACAACAGAGATCCTTGCAGAACACCAATGGTCACAGAGTTTCAGTCATAAAGCTACCTCTCTATTACTACACCTGGCATTCTATGACCAAGCCAATTTTGCAAACAATTTGCCAACTCAGGGATGCCAAATGATTTAATCTTCTGGACCAGCCTACCACAAGAAGTCTCAGCAAATGCTTTAACAAAGTCCTTATGAACAATATCCACTGACCTTACTAATTGTGAGGACCACTTATGACTGAAAAGCACAAAAGAGCCGAAGGCTACCACGGTTAACGCAGCAGGACATGGCTGACAGTAGTATGAGAGCTTGGGAAAATATTTGAGTAATGTAGTCTTCACAAGAAGAACAATAGTATTTCTACAGACACAAGGTAACAGGGCTGAGAGAGAATGTGCAAAAGACATAAATAAGAAAATTTCACACGACATTTAATTAATGAATTTCTCTTGAATTATTTAATCAATCTGTTGCAATACTAATAGTAGGTTTAGTTAAGATCCTTCAAATAATCATAGATACAGATTCTGAAGTAGTTACAGATTCACCTATGTGAAAAAAATCACTAAAAGCATTAGAGGATATGATTCAAATAAAATTATGACAGCAAACCAGTCTCAGTCAATTAAAGCAGCCTCCATATCCTTGCAACAAGAAATAAATCATGGGTACAGAAACTAGCAGAGATTGGAATGTGGGATGCATGAATACATTGTGAGACACACATGATTAAAGACAGGGCTGACATTAACATTAGGTGTAACCATATGACTTTGTTAGAAATGATATAACAATTAGTAAAAATCAATATTATTTTGTATTTCCTGTATTGAGATTAATAAGGAATTTAAAAGGTCCTTACGTGATAGGCAAGTATCCAATTCATTGGCAGTTAACATGGTGAAGCCAGCAAATGTCTGAGCAGGAAGGTACTTGAATACTGTATCCATTGTGAAAAGTGCAAGAAGGGAAATCAGAGTGTCTGGGAAACATCATGGGATGATAAGAGTACCAGACTTTGAACACGAGCCATCCATCTCTAGCTGTTCAGTTATATAATTAGCTTAATTGGAAATATAATTAATAATATGATGGGTTTGTAAGTGTAAAAGGCAGGATGAAACAAACGTACAAAATATATGCTTTCCTTTGTTCAGTGAAGAGCTCTGGATTTTCAGACAGTTTTCTCCCACCAACATAATATCAATACACTTGTTGGCACTTCAAGTGAACTCCCGGGTGAGAAGTGAATCATTTAGTCATTCCACCCCAACACTAATCAATTATCTTTGTTACTTTCCCAAAAAGAACTCAATCAGGTCTGTGAGACAAGGCCTCTTCCACATAAAATCATGCCGTCTATCCCTAATAGCTTCATTTTTCTCCAAATGCAAGTAAATCATAATCTTAAGAATGCTGTAAAGTCACTTGAAGTATGTCATCCTTCCAAGATCCTGCAACACTATGATTCCAATCTAACAGGATCAGATCCCAGTTTATCCTATTGAAGTCGCTCCCCCCAACCACTAACAATCTTATTTTGAGTAATTACATATCCTTTCCACAACTAAAACCTCATGATATAATGATCATTATCCCCTAACTGTTGTCCTATTGATACTGATCCACTTGGCCCACCTAATTCCCAAGGATCAGGTCTAGACGTGCATCTTTTCTGACCGGACTGAAACCAGACAACGTTCAAAAATTAACCTGAACATGTCCTTGGAATTCTTGTTCTTCTATGCCCTCTTTCCTACTACCATTTCAGTATATGTTCGCATAATTAAAGTTATCCACATAACTAATCTATACTTCATGCAAGTCTTCAGTATTTTTGCTGGAATGTTGCCTGGGCCCAGAAGCATTTGCAAAATTGAGTGATTTTAGCTACTTCTTGATATCACATGGAGTGAATGCAATCTTTTGAAGACTGGCACCTGCGATGTCAAAGATCTCTAAGAGGATGAGACTGATCTAACTTCTTGGCATTCAAGTGTGTTGGGCATACAATACTATACAAGGGACGCAGAGCACGCGCATATTAGGAAATCATATTACCGATCTTAGCTGCAGCTCTCCTCAGCTTTTCAATCTTGAATTTCCACATTCAAATCAGAATTTCTATCATTGTCCCTGGATGATCCAGGCATGCTGCTTTTACTCAGCATCTTTCTCCTTTGTTTTTCCAATTTCTTGCTTTAGAAATTGTTTCACAGGATTGCAAGGTTTCTTAATCTAAAAGACAACTGGGACTTCAAAAACCAACATAAGCCCTTAAAAAGATGAAAACAAGAATGAGGGGGAACAAAAAACTAACATAAGCTCAAAAACAAACAGAAGAAAGCAAAAATGAGGGGAAGAAAGGCTGCTCATTAAATCATTTCCTTGTTAGCCCAACTGCATTCTACATTACAGTGGATAAAAACTACCCATTTACTCTCTTTCCACAGTGCTCCAAGGCGGATGCAAAAGATGATTACAGCTCTATTTGGAGAATAGTAGAAGAACTCTCTCCATTGTTCTATCAAATATACTCCCCAACCCCACCCCAACAGGATGTTTTGAAATTTAATTAATAACTTCACAATTGTCTGTTCAAGAATGTTTCTCCTGCTTTCTGTCCTATATCTTCTACATTTAGTCTCAGCCATTAAATATTGGAATTGCCCAGTTTCTATTTTCTCTCTATATTCGTAACATCTCTTCTACTCTGATTTTTTCTTGGTATTTTGCTTTTGTTCTCTATTCAGCATCATAGCAAAGCTCTATCGTATTAGGGTTAGAAATGCAGGTCCCTTTATGGTTCCAAAGTTAATTGTGAATAGAACTTTGTAGTTAAGAGCTGGTCATTTTGGGTTGCATTTCAGCCTTATGCTCCTGAACTTCAGGAACCTGCTGCATAGTGGGATAGTCAAGATGGAGCGGTTCCTTGTGTATCTGCTACTGGGTCTAGTCATGTTGGCCATTAAAAATTCCAGGCAGTGGACCACAGAAGGGGTTCATAATTTCCAACTACCTGCTTCTCTTCCGTGGCTATGTCTTTGCTCAGGAAAGGACTGGGTAGGGTGGAAACTGAAGTTTGTACTAAATTATGAATTTTCAATAAAACCTCTGTAATTGTGTCTCTTTTGCTATATAATTCAACATATGGATATCAGTGCTTCTAACAGTGTACCATCTCCATTGTTACAATGTGCTGAATCATTAACATCAGCACTCCTCATCCATATGAAGTACAGATTATTCTCCTCTCCTAACAGCAGTCCAAGTCACTCCCCTTAATTCATCCCTCCCTGCCACGATTCCTATCTAAACCGTGTATTATTGCAGCCATTCGCTGTTACTAAACCATATTTCTGGACCTCATATAAAAATACAAGATGCACATAAGAAATAGGAACAGGAGTAGGCTGTTCAGCCCTTTCAGCCTGCTCTGCTATTCAACAAGGTCATGGCTGATCCAACATTCCACACACCCACTTTCTTGTGTTTCCCTGTAACACTTGATTTCTCTACTGATCGAGAATCTATCCAAGGACTTTGTCCCCAAAGATCTCTGTGGTAAGGACTTCCAAAGACTATCAAACCTCAGAAAAGAAATTTCTCCTCATCAGTGTCTTAAATTGGCACCCCTTCATTCTGAGAATATGCTTTCTGGTCCTCGACTTTCCCGTAAGGGGAAGCATCCTCCCAACATTCACCCTATCAAGCTGCTTAAGAGTCCCATCTGTTTCAATGCAATCATTTCTCATTCTTCTATACTCCAGTGAATACAGCCCCAACCTGTTTAGCCCTCACACTAAGATGATTCCTCCATACCAAGGATCATCCTATTGAACCTGCCCTGAATTGCCTCCAATGCAATAATATCTTTCCTTAACTAAGGGGACCAAAACTGTTCATATTACTCCAGATGTGGTCCCACCAGCACCTTGTACAGATGCAGTAAGACTTCCCTACTCTTTTACTCCAATCCCCTTGAAATAATGGCCCCCATTCGATCAGTTCTCTTGATGACTAGCATCTGTGTTTTGTGCACAAGTACCCCCAAGCCCCACTGTGTTGTAGCTTTCTGCAGTTTTTTCCCCCGCAATTAACTAATATTCTTTTGTTCTCCCTTCCAAAATTAACAACTTAACATTTTCTCACATTGACCGACATTTTGTCAACTTACTTAACCAATCAATAATTCTCAGTAAACAGCTTGCATTCCTCTCGCAACTTACCCTTCCAAGTATTTTTGGGTCATCTGCAAATTTGGCTACGGTATATTTGCTTCCTTTCATCAAGTCATTGATACATATTGTACAAGACTACGGCCTAAGCACCGATCCTTGCAGAACCCCACTGGTTGCCAATCTGAAAAAGAACTCCTTAACTCTACTTGCTGTTTCCTGTCTGCAACCCAATTCTCTATCTATCCAATATGCTACCTCTAGCCCACAGGCTATTAGCTTATGACTTACTTTTTGTGAAGTAGCCTGCCAAACACCTTCTAGAAGTCCAAATAAAACACATTTGCTGGTTTCTCTCTATCCACTCTGGTTGAGACTTGCTCAAAAAACTCTCAGTAAATTAGTTAGACATGATTTCCCTTTCATGAAGTTCTGCTGATTCTCCTTGATTATGTTATGATTTTCCAATGTTCTGCTATTACATCGATAATAACTGATTCCAATTCTTTTTCAACAACATTAGGTTAATTTGGGGTGGCACAATGGCTCAGTGGTTAGCACTGCAGCCTCAGAGCGCCAGGGACCCAGGTTCGATTTCACCCTTAGGCGACTGTCTGTGTGGAGTTTGCATGTTCTAGCCTCCAGGTGCGCTGGTTTCCTCCCACAATCCAAAGATGCGCAGGCTAGGTGGATTGGCAATGCTAAATTGCCCGTAGTGTTCAGGGGTGTGTGGGTTATAGGGGAATGGGTCTGGGTGGGATGCTTCAAGGGGCAGTGTGGACTTGTTGGGCTGAAGGGTCTGTTTCCACACAGTAGGGAATATAATTAAACTATGGTTACTCATTTTTTTCTCCCACCCTTGGTGAATTGGACAAGACAGCTTTTCCTTCTGATATGTAGTCTACTGACTATAAAGGTCCACTGCTCAGTATTATCTATTCCTCCCTTTTCAGTTGGCTCATCAATTAATCACAGCCAGCAGCTTAATATTTGCTATACTGATATGGCAGAAATCACTGAAAAAGAACAAAGAAGAGCACAGCCCTCAAACAGCTCCTTTGGCCCATCGCCTGCGCTGATGCATGATGCCTTTCTAAACTAAAAACCTCTTGCCTCCACATTATCCATATCTCTCTGTTTCCTACCTATTCATATATCTGTCAAGATGTCTTTTAAACATTGTTACTGTATCCGCTTCCACCACCTCCTCTTTTACCTTATTCTCCTTTTTACCTTAAATCTACGTCCCCTAGTAAGTGACATTTCCACCCTGGGAAATATATTCTGACTATTCATGCCTCTCATAATTATGAAAACAACTATCGGGTCCCCCTTCATCTTTCGACATTCAAGTAATGGCATAGTAAATGTATTCAATTTCTCCTTGCATCAGTCTTCACACTAGAAGATGTGTCTAACATGACAAAGACTGATGTTAAGGGTATGATGGGAGAGGACCTCAATTCAACTATTAACGCTAAAGGGGTAGTGCTGAGCAAACTAAAGGGTCTAAAGGTAGACAAGCCCCTGGTCCTGAAGGAATGCATCCCAGGGTGCTGAAAGAAATAGTGGAAATTATAATTGATGCATTAGTGGTAATTTACCAAAATTTGCTGGACTCTGGGCAGGTCTTGGCTGACTGGAAGACAGTAAATGTCACGCTGCTGTTTAAAAAAGGGATGCAGGCAAAAGGCATGTAACTACAGAATGGTTAGCTTAATATCTGTAGTCAACAAAATGTATGAAGCTGTCATTTAGGAAGAAATAGTGAGACATTTGGACAGAAAGGGTTCCAGCTGGCAGATGCAGCATGGATTCAGGAAAGGAAGGTCGTGTTTGACAAACTTACTGGAATTCTTCGAGGACATAACAATTGCAGTGAATGGAAAGGAGCAAGTAGATATGGAGTACTTGGATTTCCAGAAGGTGTTTGGTAAGGTAAGAATGCATGGAGTTGCTGGGAATTTATTAGCATGGATAGAGGTCTGATTAACCAATAGAAGGTAGAGAGTTGGAACAAAGGGTTGGGGATCAGTGGTGAGTGGAGTACCGCATGGGTCGGAATTAGGCCTGCAACTGTCCATGATATATATAAATGATTTGGAAGAGGGGACCAAGTATAATGTACTTAAGTTTGCTGATGACACTAAAATGAGTAGAAAGGCAAATGGTGCAGAGGATGTGGAAAGTCTGCAGAGAGATTTAGATAGCCTAATTGATCGGGCGAGGGTCTGGCAGATGGAATACAATGATGGTAAATGGGAGGTCATCCACTTTGGAAGTAAAAGTAGCAGATCAGATTATGATTTAAATGGTGAAAGACTGCAGCATGGTGTTGTACAGAGAGTGCTTGTACATGAATTGGTAAAAGTTGGTTACAGGTGCAACAGGTAAATCAGGAAGGCAAATGGAATACATAGAACATAGAACGATACAGCGCAGAACAGGCCCTTTGGCCCTTGATGTTGCGCCAACCTGTGAACTAATCTAAGCCCCTCCCCCTACACTATCCCATTATCATCCAAGTTCACAAGGCTGATTTCAGAGATGAAGGGGTTACTGTATGAGGAAAGGTTAAGCCGTCTGGGACTGTACTCACTAGAATTTAGAATAATGAGAGGAGATCTTACAGAAACATATAAAATTATGAAAGGGATATATAAGATAGAGTCAGGCAACTTGTTTCCACTGGTGGGAGAGACTAGGACTAGGGGATATAACCTCAAGATTATGGGGAGTAGATTTAGTCAGAAATGAGCATAAATTGCTTTTCCCAGAGTGGTGAATCTATGGAATTCCACGGAAGTCAGTGTCAGCTGGGCATTAAACAGTTCAAGTACCTTAAAATGGGGCTGGAATGTTAATGATTTTGTTATAACAGGCTATGAGTCTCCAAGAAAAATCCCTATGTGCTAACATGTAAAATGTGTTAATGGCTTTCCATCTTACCCTGGGATGAGATAGTCAGTTCGTTATCTACAATGCAGGCCTTCACTTAATAAGCACGCAGTCCATCCCTCCATCCAATCTCAAGCCAGGAGGCTTAGTCACAAATCCCAGTGCTGAACCCAACTGTCTTTATTCACACAATTTTGAAATAGCAATTAATAAGGGATGCAAAAATTCTCTGGCCTGTATTTGTGATCTCTGAAAATAAGCATTATTTTGTTTAAAAACGTTGCTGAAGTCACATTTTAGCAACATTAATAAAAAAACCTTCAGAATTTTTTTTAAAAAAGAAATAAAGATAGATAGGAAAGGAAGTTGTGAAGAGAACATTAGGAGGTTAGGGAAGGATATACATAGGTTAAGCGACTGGCAAAAGATGTGGAAGATGTAGTATTAATAGGAATTATGAAACTTTCAGTTTTGCTAGGAAGAAAAGATGCATATTATTATGCAGAGTTTGAACATGCAAAAGAATCTGGGTGTCCTAATGAAGGATTCAGAGAGGGCTGGTATGCTGGCACAGCAATCAATTAAGAAAGTTAATGGAATAGAAATATTGTTGTTTATTGTAAAGGAAACTAAATACAACAGTAAGGAGGTTACATTTCATTTATATAAGGCACTAGTGAGTACTGTGGACAGGAAATGCTTTGGAAGTAGTTCGGAGGCTTTTAGTTAATCCTGCACAGACTTCTAAGTTCTCTGTTTGATATATGTGAACCAGAGCGGAAGATGTAGGGCAGAGGATGACAGACTGTTCCCAGGCTGTGCAGCTCCTCAGCTTACAGGGAAAACTCTCCTCCTGAAAAAGTTGTGGAAGCAGACTGTTCAGCTTTAAAAACAAGACACATTTCACTTTTCCTGAAAAAATAATTAGTTAAACGTTCATTGTAAAGTCCATACTAACTCCTAGGGTGACAAATAGTTTTTAAGAGTTAAGGAATGGAAATCAGAAGGGTCAAGTGAAATGTACATCCTACGGTATGTGCGAGGCCATGGACAAGCCATGTGCCTTGAAAACATCTGAAGGGAAGGAAATCTGCCATGCTTACCTGGTCTGGCTTACATGTGGCTACAAACTCATATGTGGTTGACTCAAACTATTTTCAGAAATAGGCCAGCAAGCCACTCAGTTCAAGATCAATTAGGGATGGGCAATAAATAGCGGCCTTGCCAATGATGTCCACATCTCATGAATAAATAAGAAACATCTCAGGATTTTACCCACTGCCTATGGGTGTGTACAAGAACAGGAGAGTTGATTATTTGGCTGGAGAGCTGGTGCATGAGACAGGACATCAAAGTTCTAAGGAATTGGGATCAGTTCTTGGACAGGTTGCATCTGAATGGGGCTAGAATAATATCCTTATAGGGAGTTGTTAGGATAATTTTAAACTAGTTTGCCAGGGAAATGGAAACCTAGGGGTAATCCAAGTTGAAAGGAAGTAAATTTGGTAAACAAGGAGTCAAAAAGATGCCGGAGGCTAAAAGACATGAGAAACAAAGCCAATATTGTTAAATGTTGTTCGAAGGCAGAATACCGTCAAAACAACAGTTAATGGCACTCTTTCTAAATGCACATAGCATTTTCGCTAAAGCAGAGGATCTAAAGCAAAAAAAAATCACAAAACATGAATATGATCTAAATGTCATCACAGAAAAGTGGCAGCGCAGTGGGCAGGGCTGAGAACAGAAGGTTCAAGAATATTCAACATTTAGGAGAGACATTAAAAAGATGGAGGATTTGTTCTGGTAATAGCATATGGGATCAGTAGGTTGGCAGACGAGGATCTCAGATCAGAAGAATATTGTGTGGTATCTTGATGGAGCTAAGAAATAGCAAGGAGCAGCAGTCATTGGTTGGAGTTACTTACAGGCTATGAAATAGCAGTGGTAGTGTGGGTATCGTACTAATCAGGAAATGAGAGAAGCATGTAGCCTGGACAACACAACATGGGTTACTTCAATCTACATAATAGAATCATAAATCAATTGAGGACTAAAGCTGCAGAGGACAAATGTATTCATAACGGTTTTCCAGAGTAGAATATAGAATCATATACTGCAGAAGCAGCCTTTTGGACCATCAACTCTGTAATGCCAAAAATATCAATGCCTATGTAGTCCAACTTTCCTGTACTAGGCCCATAGCCTTGAATGTTATGAGACTTGAAGTCCCCATCCAAGTACTTTTTAAAATGCTGTGAGGTTACCCACCTCAACTACCCTCCTAGACAGTGCATTCCAGACTCCCACCATTCTGTGGGTGAAAACGTTTTCCCACAAATCCCCTCCAGACCTTTTGCTTTTCACTTTAAAAGTGTGCCATCCTGTTCTTGACTCTGACTAGGGGATAAGCTACTTTCTATTCATCCTGTCTACATTGAGGTGCCAGCTAGAGGATGTTATTTTAGATTTATTATTACACTTTATTTTAAATTCATTGACAGGATGTGGGCATCACTGACTAGGCCAGCAACTATTGCCCTTCCCTTGTTGTACTTGAGGTGGTGGTGGCGGGCTACCTTTTTATACCAATGGACTGCAACTGTTCAAGCATACCTATAATGCTGTTATGGAGAGAGTTCCAGGATTTTGACCCAATGCGCTGAAGAAACAGTAAATATGTATATACCTCCAAGTTAGGATGGGAAGTGCCTTCAAGGGCAACTTACACTTGGTGGCATTTCCATGTATCTACTGTCATTGTCCCTTTCAATGGTGGCGGCCAGAGGATGATGTCGAGGAGCCTTGTTGAATTTCTGCATATGTATATTTACATAGTTACATATTTATTTATATTTATAAATATGTAGTATGTACATATTGCTTGGTGGTGGAGTGACTGAGTATTTGTGGATGTGGTGCCAATCAAGCAGTTGCTTTGTCCTGGTCATTGTCAAGCTTCTTAAGCATTGTTGAAACTACACTGACACAGGCACATGTGGAGTAATCTATCAAACCTCCAACTTGTGCCTTGTAGATATTATGTTAGAAGAGGAGTTACATACTGCAGTATTTTTAGCTTCTGAGCTGCTCTCGTAATCCCAGTATTTATATGGCCAATCCAGTTGAGGTCCTGGTCAATGGTATGACTCAGCACTATTGATAGTGGAGGATTCAAAACGATGGTAATTCCACAGAATGTCAAGGGATGATGGCTAGCCCCTCTCTAGTTGGAAATGGTCATTACTGGCCCTTTAGTGGCACGAATGTCACTCACATTTGTCAGCCTAAAACCGAATGCAGTCCAGGTCTTGCTGCATTGGGGCATGGACATCTTTCAGTATGAGAGATAATGGGAACTGCAGATGCTGGAGATTCCAAGATAATAAAATGTGAGGCTGGATGAACACAGCAGGCCAAGCAGCATCTCAGGAGCACAAAAGCTGACGTTTCGGGCCTAGACCCTTCATCAGAGAGGGGGATGGGGGGAGGGAACTGGAATAAATAGGGAGAGAGGGGGAGGCGGACCGAAGATGGAGAGTAAAGAAGATAGGTGGAGAGGGTGTAGGTGGGGAGGTAGGGAGGGGATAGGTCAGTCCAGGGAAGACGGACAGGTCAAGGAGGTGGGATGAGGTTAGTAGGTAGCTGGGGGTGCGGCTTGGGGTGGGAGGAAGGGATGGGTGAGAGGAAGAGCCGGTTAGGGAGGCAGAGACAGGTTGGACTGGTTTTGGGATGCAGTGGGTGGGGGGGAAGAGCTGGGCTGGTTGTGTGGTGCAGTGGGGGGAGGGGATGAACTGGGCTGGTTCAGGGATGCAGTAGGGGAAGGGGAGATTTTGAAACTGGTGAAGTCCACATTGATACCATATGGCTGCAGGGTTCCCAGGCGGAATATGAGTTGCTGTTCCTGCAACCTTCGGGTGGCATCATTGTGGCAGTGCAGGAGGCCCATGATGGACATGTCATCAAGAGAATGGGAGGGGGAGTGGAAATGGTTTGCGACTGGGAGGTGCAGTTGTTTGTTGCGAACTGAGCGGAGGTGTTCTGCAAAGCGGTCCCCAAGCCTCCGCTTGGTTTCCCCAATGTAGAGGAAGCCGCACCGGGTACAGTGGATGCAGTATACCACATTGGCAGATGTGCAGGTGAACCTCTGCTTAATGTGGAATGTCATCTTGGGGTCTGGGATGGGGGTGAGGGAGGAGGTGTGGGGACAAGTGTAGCATTTCCTGCGGTTGCAGGGGTAGGTGCCGGGTGTGGTGGGGTTGGAGGGCAGTGTGGAGCGAACAAGGGAGTCACGGAGAGAGTGGTCTCTCCGGAAAGCAGACAGGGGAGGGGATGGAAAAATGTGTTGGGTGGTGGGGTCGGATTGTAAATGGCGGAAGTGTCGGAGGATAATGCGTTGTATCCGGAGGTTGGTGGGGTGGTGTGTGAGAACGAGGGGGATCCTCTTGGGGCGGTTGTGGCGGGGGCGGGGTGTGAGGGATGTGTCGCGGGAAATGCGGGAGACGCGGTCAAGGGCGTTCTCAATCACCGTGGGGGGAAAGTTGCGGTCCTTAAAGAACTTGGACATCTGGGATGTGCGGGAGTGGAATGTCTTATCGTGGGAGCAGATGCGGAGGAATTGGGAATAGGGGATGGAATTTTTGCAGGAGGGTGGGTGGGAGGAGGTGTACCACCCTCCTGCAAAAATTCCATCCCCTATTCCCAATTCCTCCGCCGCCGCCGCATCTGCTCCCACGATAAGACATTCCACTCCCGCACATCCCAGATGTCCAAGTTCTTTAAGGACCGCAACTTTCCCCCCACGGTGATTGAGAACGCCCTTGACCGCGTCTCCCGCATTTCCCGCGACACATCCCTCACACCCCGCCCCCGCCACAACCGCCCCAAGAGGATCCCCCTCGTTCTCACACACCACCCCACCAACCTCCGGATACAACGCATTATCCTCCGACACTTCCGCCATTTACAATCCGACCCCACCACCCAACACATTTTTCCATCCCCTCCCCTGTCTGCTTTCCGGAGAGACCACTCTCTCCGTGACTCCCTTGTTCGCTCCACACTGCCCTCCAACCCCACCACACCCGGCACCTTCCCCTGCAACCGCAGGAAATGCTACACTTGTCCCCACACCTCCTCCCTCACCCCCATCCCAGACCCCAAGATGACATTCCACATTAAGCAGAGGTTCACCTGCACATCTGCCAATGTGGTATACTGCATCCACTGTACCCGGTGCGGCTTCCTCTACATTGGGGAAACCAAGCGGAGGCTTGGGGGCCGCTTTGCAGAACACCTCCGCTCAGTTCGCAACAAACAACTGCACCTCCCAGTCGCAAACCATTTCCACTCCCCCTCCCATTCTTTAGATGACATGTCCATCATGGGCCTCCTGCACTGCCACAATGATGCCACCCGAAGGTTGCAGGAACAGCAACTCATATTCCGCCTGGGAACCCTGCAGCCATATGGTATCAATGTGGACTTCACCAGTTTCAAAATCTCCCCTTCCCCTACTGCATCCCTGAACCAGCCCAGTTCATCCCCTCCCCCCACTGCACCACACAACCAGCCCAGCTCTTCCCCCCCACCCACTGCATCCCAAAACCAGTCCAACCTGTCTCTGCCTCCCTAACCGGCTCTTCCTCTCACCCATCCCTTCCTCCCACCCCAAGCCGCACCCCCAGCTACCTACTAACCTCATCCCACCTCCTTGACCTGTCCGTCTTCCCTGGACTGACCTATCCCCTCCCTACCTCCCCACCTACACCCTCTCCACCTACCTTCTGTACTCTCCATCTTCGGTCCGCCTCCCCCTCTCTCCCTATTTATTCCAGTTCCCTCCCCCCATCCCCCTCTCTGATGAAGGGTCTAGGCCCGAAACGTCAGCTTTTGTGCTCCTGAGATGCTGCTTGGCCTGCTGTGTTCATCCAGCCTCACATTTTATTATTTCAGTATGAGAGGTTGTGAATGGTGTTGAACATTGCGCAATCATTTGTGAACACTCCCCTTCTGACCTCATAGTAGACGCAAGGTCATTAATGAAGATGGTTGGGCAGACAACAGTATCCAGACAAACACCTGCAGTTCTCCTGAAGCTAAAGTGACTGACCTCAGAAAGCGCAACCATCTTCCTATATGACAGGCATGATTCCAACCAGCAGAGACCATTTTCCCCCAATTTCTATTAACACCAGTTTTGCCTGAGCCCTTTGATGTGAAATTTAGGTCAAATGCGGCCTTAATGTCAAGGGTAGTCACTCTCAACTCACTTCTGGAACTTAGCTCTTTTGTCCATGTTTGAACTAAGTCTGTAACGAGGTTAGGGGCTGAGTGGTGCTGACACAATTCATATTGAATGTCAGTGAGCAGGTTGTTGACAAGCAAGTCCTACTTGATAGCACTGTTGATGACACCTTCCACCACTTTACTGATGATCAAGTGCAATGAGCAATAATTGGCTGGACATACCTACCTGACAATGTAGAAAATTGCAAAGGTACCAGTTTTGAAGCTGTACTGGAACAACTTGACAAGAGCTGGAACTCATGATTGTTGTCAGGGCCCACAGCTTTTATAGTATCCAGTGCGTCCAGCATTTTTTGGCTAACATATGGGGTTAATCGAATTGGCTGGGGACCTCTGGAAGAAACTGAATCACAATCAGTGCATCCACTATTTCTGTAGCCACCTCTTTTAGGTTCCTAGGATGCAAGCCATCAGGGCCAGGGGACTTATCTGCCTTTAAGCCCTATTAGTTTATCTAATACTACTTCTGCAGTACTATGATGCTACTTAATTCCTCTTCCACATTCTTTAGTATTAATGGCATGATCCACCATCAGGAATGGTGCAAACTATTTGTTTAACCCTTCTGCTATCTCCTCTACCATGATTACTACTTCCTAGGGGAGGTTTTATTCTGAGGTCATTTATTAAATTCACCTCATTTACACACATTCCCTGATTGGCTCCAAGATATACTGCTCTGAAATAAAAGTATCCCTGATGCACTTTTATGAATTTGTTGACATTGATATCCTTTCCAACTTGATTGACCCGATCAAAACTAAGATTATCAGCACCTAAAAGTATTCCTCTCTCTTCTTTTTATACGCTCCTAGTATGTGTTCACTTATACTCTTTCTGACAGTGTGGTTACTTGCTTGGGGTCTACCAGTATCTTCATCCCCTTGCTGGTGTTATTTACCTCCACGTAGACAAGCTCTATATCATCTGAACCTAGATCACTTCTTTATTAACAGTGCTACCCCATCATATTTTCCTTTCCTCCTGTCTTTCCAAAAGGTCAAACATTCCTGAATATTAAGTTCTCAGTTCTGATCCTCCCATAACCACATCTTTCAAATGTCTGGGATCATATCTGTTTATCTTGATTTGCGCCATTAGTTCATCTATCTCATTCCAAATGCTTTGTGCATTCAGATACAAAGTATTTATGCTTGCTTTTTTTAAAAAAAATCATTCTGTCTTTTCTAACTGTGCCCCTATTTTCCGGTCAAATCAAATTCTTCATCAACCCCAAATCCATGAACCATTATCCAGGCCCAGTGGTTTAAAACAGTTTTTCTTAGCTCAGAGACCCAACTAATCAGAATCAGTTTAGGGTTCTCCCATTCTCAAACACCTACTCCTGGATGATAACGCAAGGCTGGACTGGTGAAGGTAAAGTCTCTGAAAGGCAAAATCTTCAATCCAGATTGGATACCTGCAAATTTCCAAAACTATACATCCAGCAATATGGAAGGTGTACAGTGAAAGTAAGTGTGTCAGCAGAAAGGGCTAACTCACTGTTGATCTGAGGTGGTAGTGCAGGGCTCAAGTCACCAAGTGATGTTGTGCTGTAATTTCAGATTTATTAAAAACCAGTCTCTTACACACTCATTCTTACACACCTCTGGAGCACATGGGACTGGAACAAAGACTTGCTGACTCAGAGGCAGGATGCTACCACAGCACCACAAGAGCTCCTCACACATAATTTTACTGTGTTTAGAAAAACTGCCAAAATCTGTTCATTTCAAACTGACCTTTTCAAATTTGATTTTACAATTTCTCAATTGTCTCAAAACCCTTCAAGTAGTATTAAGATCACTTTCAGAACAGAGCATATACCATGTACCTTTACATTTACCACACTTTCTCTGAAACACATTTCAAAACCTGAGCTCAATTAGATATTTATCAAATTATTGGTTATCTTTGTTTCGGGAACAAGTTGAGCTTGTACAACATGGGTGGCTAAACTGATGAGTACTCAGAGGTTACCATCAGTTGTTTGAGCGTCTGGTGATCTTGTGCCACTTGGAGTTATGCTCAACATCATGATGTAGTAGACAAAGCTAGCCTCCTAAGGCTAGAAGATTAACAGCAGTAACATCAGGCTCCAAAAGAGAGATTAGGGCAGCATCTGGAGGTAGGGGAGGTAGCTAAGACAGGAGTATTCGAACCTCTGCCTCTCAGGAATCTGTGGCAGAGGTGTTTTTGATTAATGTAAGCCTAAACAGATCACATTGGAGTTCAAGTAATGTGTACTGCTTATGAGCTTTTCAATATATAAATTACTGTTGATTTCTTTGATGGCAGAGTTCTGCTTCAGGAATTTCTCTTAGGTGGACCTCTTCCAAAGCTGTGTCAAAATAAACAAAACAGTCATAACCTGTACCTGAGACTCGTGAGATTATTTCATACAATAATTTACTAAAACAATTGGTAATGCATGTAGGGCATTCAAAATACTTCCAAATTACAATTGAAAAAATACAATTCATATGTTCTCCAAGGATTTGAAATTCATTGAGTAACATGTGCTTTCCCCAGGTTCAAAAGGGGCATGAATGGCTTTCTTGATCACCAACATCTCTTCTGTCTCAGTTGCCCCAGCTCCTGAGTACTAATTTTACTGGTTTAGAGTCGCTGCTTGTTGGTTACTGTAGTTTATCATATGGTACCTCTGTGCTCACCGTACTCACCGCAAGCTGTAGTCATTTGCCATCACCTCCCAGATCTTTCCCCTAATCTGTTGTAGATACAGACTGGTAACTTATTATTCCTTCCTGCTCTCGATTCTTCTTTTGGCCCACCCATCGGCTTTTCTGGTCTGCAAGTGTGTTATGTGAATCCCAACTGTCTTTCTGTATTTTCTAAACTAATTTTGACAGTCATTGTTAATAACCTCATGATGGAGACCTCAGCTCCCCAGTCAAAGTCTACATTCATCTCCATACTTCTCAAATCTGCATGGCACCTACTGCTGAGTACTCCTTTCAGATCCTTTCGATACTCAACCAGATCATTCTCAGGCGTAGAGAGAGACAGATAATGGGAACTGCAGGTGCTGGAGAATCCGAGATAACAAAGTGTGGAGCTGGATAAACGCAGCAGGCCTAGCAGCATGTTAGGAGCACAAAAGTTTCGGGCCTAGATCCTTCATCAGAAAAGGGGGATGGGGAGAGGATTCTGAACTAAATAGGGAGAGAGGGGGAGGCGGACCGAAGATGGATAGAGGAGAAGATAGGTGGAGAGGAGGGTATAGGTGGGGAGGTAGGGAGGAGATAGGTCAGTCTGGGGAGGATAGAAAGGTCAAGGGGGCGGGATGATGTTAGTCGGTAGGAAATGGAGGTGCGGCTGAGGTGGGAGGAGGGGATCATTATGGCATTGCAGGTGGCCCAGGATGGCACCTCCCAGTCGCGAACTATTTTAACATCCCCTCCCATTCCTCAGACGACATGTCCATCCTGGGCCTCCTGCAGTGCCATAATGATGCCACCCGTAGGTTGCAGGAACAGCAACTCATATTCCGCTCGGGAACCCTGCAGCCCAATGGTATCAATGTGGATTTCACCAGCTGCAAAATCTCCTCTCCCCCCACTGCAACCCAAAACCAGCCCAGCTCATCCCTGCCTCCCTAACCTGTTCTTCCTCTCACCTATCCCCGCCTCCTACCTCAAGCCGCACCTCAATTTCCTACCGACTAACCTCATCCCGCCCACTTAACCTGTCCGTCCTCCCCGGACTGACTATCCCCTTCCTACTTCCCCACCTATACTCTCCTCTCCACCTATCTTCTCTTCTATCCATCTTCGGTCCACCTCCCCCTCTCTCCCTATTTATTTCAGAATCCTCTCCCCATCCCCCTTTTCTGATGAAGGGTCTAAGCCCGAAACGTCAGCTTTTGTGTTCCTAACATGCTGCTAGACCTGCTGTGTTCATCCAGCTCCACACTTTGTTATCTCTCATTCTCAGGCATACTGTATTAGCTGCAGGTGATAAAACTCACCTCTTTCAAAAGCCGTTCCGATAACTCGATGCAAATATCCTACTCTAATACCAACTGTTGTCATAAATTATCGTACAAAATAATCTCAGGTTTATTTTGACAAATCATTAGGAGAGATTCACCTAAAAGAAATTCTTAAGCAGAACTCTGTCAGCCAAGAAATCGACTTAATACATTGTAAAACATGTAGGCAGTACACATTACTTGAATTCCAATATGATCGGTTTAGGTTTACATTAATCAAAAACAACTCTGCCACAGACGTCTAAGAGGTAGAGTTTCCAGTACTCCTAGTCTTATCTACCTCTGCTGTCATGTCTGGAACCTGATGTTATTGTTATTAATCTTCTAGCCTTATGAGGCCAATTTGTCTACAACATCACGCTACTGAGCACAAATCAATGGCACAAGGTCACTAGGCATTCAAACGACTGATAAGAATTCGGATGTTACCACCATTTCAACACCCATTCTTTCAGTGGCCTGGCTTATGTGTCTGTTACATCAGTCATTTAGTGGTGAATTAAACTCAACTCTGAAACCTTTCTCAACACATTCAAATGGGAATAAACAAACTACATATTATTAACCTAAATTCCCCAGTCCTTTCTAAGATAATTACTTAATCCTGTTTAAGAGTTTTACTGATTACGCTAATTTCAGCGCATTGTTGTGCGGGTGGGCCATAATCAAAACCCATATTAAATATTTTCCCCTACGATCAGCAGCCACAACCAGATGTTGCACGATTGCATGCACTGCAGGACTGCAGAGCTTAGATCTTAAGTGTCTAATCTGTTGCTTGTGGAATCACTTAGACCCATCTCCTGCTGATTGTGCTGTTTGAGAGTAAACCAGTTTTATGTCACTTCATATCATTTTTTTTCAGGTGTGTCTAAAATCACATGCTTTCCTCCACTCTTCTTTGAACCAGGGTTGAACCCCTGACTAAATGGTACTGATGGAGTGGGAATTATGCCAGATCATGAGGTTGCCAATTGCAATGGAGCACAATTTGGTTGCTGCTAATGGCCCACAGTGCTTCAAAGATGCCCAGAATTAAGTTACTCGATTTGTTCGAAAACTGTCCCATTTACTACGATCATGGTGCCATATAACACAATGGAGAATATTCTCAATGTAAGGAAGGGACTTTGTCTCCACATGGACAAGTAATGAAAATAGGCTGATTAACTATCTTGTCAAAGAACCCTTGGGTTGAGAGAAGACATTATGATATATTATTACATTACATTTGAAAGTGAAGCTGTTCACTCTAAAGCAAGAGGGTTAAAATTGTAGGAGTGAAATTATGAAGGAATAAGACCAATAAAAGCATGCATACCAAACATCTTCTTTTTCACTCCCTTATCTATTTGTGATTTCACTTTTAAGGAACTATGAGTCTACACCCCAAGGTCTCTGCTTGGCAACAGCTCCCAGGACCTTATGATTAAGTGTAAAGGTCCTGCCCAACTGGCCCTACCAATTGTAGATTAGGTAGGTTATAGCGGGACATGGGTCTGGGTGGGATGTTCTAAGGGTCAGTGTGGACTTGTCGGGTCAAAAGAGCCTGTTTCCACACTGTAGGGACTCTGTGATTATGATCTATGATGAAAATGTAGCAGGTCATATTTATCCAAACTCCATCTGCCACTTCTTGGCCCATCTGATCAAAGTCCGGCTGTACTCTGAGGTAACCTTCTTGGCTGTCCACTACTCCTCCATTTTAGGTGTCATTTGCAAACTTAGTAACCATACCTGCAATATTCACATCCAAATCATTTAGATAAATGAAAAAAAGCAGTGGACCCAGCACCAGTCCCTGTGGTACATCGCTGGTCATAGGCCTTTAGTCTGAAAAGCAACCCTCTGCCTCCTATCTCACTCTATTCCATACAATCTAATCTGGTTAACCAGTGTACTAGGGGAACCTTGTCAAACACCGTACTGAAGTCCTTTTGGGCCCCTTCCACCGCTCTGCCTTCATCGATCCTTTTTGTCACTTCTTCAAAAGAAAAACTTAATCAAGTTAGTGAGACACAACTTCCTATACACAGAGCGATGTTGACTATCCCTAACCAGTCCTTGCCTTTCCAGGCTGAAAATTGAAAAATACCGAGAAAGTGAAGGTCTTCATCCCAGACTGTTGAACCAGGTGGCTAGAAAAGTCAACGTATTTGTGAATAGCCTGCAAAATTCTGTAAATTCCAGAATGATTCCAGTGGATTAGAGGGTAGCATATGTCACCTCACTATTGAAATCAGGAGAGAGAGATAAAAACACAGAACTACTGGCATGCTACTTTATATCAGTAACAGGGAAGATGCTAAAATCAATTATAGAAGATGATTATAAATAGACACCTGGTTGATAATGATCCAAGTGGGCGTAATTAGCATCGATTTGTAAATGGTAAAACTTTTATGACAAAGTTGTTGGAGTTTTCTTGAAGATATTACCAACAGAATTAGTAAAGGAGTCATTGGACATAATATATTTAGATTTCAGAAGGTATTGATAAGGTTTTCTATAACAAGTGGTTAGAAAGATTAAAACATATGGGATAGCAGGTTTTGGTATGGATTAATGATTGGGTAAAAGACCAAGACAGAGTAAGATTAACTCAGACTTTCTCAGATTGGCAGGTTGTAACTAGTGAGATATCACAAAGATCAGTACTTAGGGCTCCACATGTTCATAATGTATATCAATGATTGAGGTGAGGACCAAATGCAATATTTCCAAATCTGAAGATGATAGCAAGCTAAGTGGGAATGTATGTGGTGAGGAGAATGTAAAGAGGCTTCATTTGGATTTGACCATGCTTAGTGAATATGCAGGGTCATGGCAGATGGAATATAATATGTAAAAATGAGGTTATCCATTTTGGTAGGAGATACAGGTGTACAAAGTGTTGCTTAAATGGTAATAGACTGTAAAGTGGAGATGTAAAAAGGGACCCAAATGTCCTTGTTGACAAGTCAATGAGAGCTAATATGCAGGTCCCCCAAGCTATTAAGAAAACAAATGGAATTTTAGTCTTTATTGAAATAGAAGTAAAGCACAGAAGTAGTGAACTCTTGCTTTAATTGTATAAGAGCTTGGTTAGAACACACCTGGTGTGTGCAGGTTTGGACTCCTTATCTCAGGAACATGTGCCACAGAGGGAGTGCATTGAAGGCTCCCTAGACTTGTTCCCAGGATGATACAACATTCATATGAAGACAGAGTGGCAATCTGGGCCTGTATTCAGTGGAGTTTTGAAGAATGAGCTGTGTTCTAAGTGAAACCTACAAGATCTATAAAAGGAGATAGACAGAGTAGATGCAAACAAGATGTTTCCCCTGGGTAGGGAGTCTAAAACGTACCAAGTGAGGAAAAAGCACTGAAGTGTTCGATCAACCATGATCGCGTTCAATGGTCAGGCAAGGTCAACAGGCCGAGTGGCCTACTGTTGTTCCTATGTTCTGTGAATATTTTTAAACAGACATAGGTAGATTACTATTAACAGGGGTAGGTAGAAATATGGATTTAAGGTGATAGAATCATTAGTTTCTTTCTGCAAAGTAGGGATGCATTCAGTCTATTGGGTCAACACTGATCTTCCAAAGACACAGCCAACCCGTACCCTCACTTCCAAATGGCCATATCCTCATAATCACACATTTATCATGGTTAATCCAGCTAACCTGTTCATCTTTGGACTGTGGGATAAAAGTTTCTCTTTCTCCTCTCATTTTAGAAATACGTCCCCTAATTTTAACTCTTGTCTGAATCCTCTCCTTCCTATATTAGAGTGACCAAAACGGCACTCGGTATTCCAAAAGAGGTCTCACCAACATCCCAACTCCTAGACTCAAAAGGTTTGAGCAAAGAAAAGCATGTTAAACATTTCTTAACCACTTTGACTATCTGAGATGCAAATTTCAAAGAATCATGTACCTGAACCCTTCGATCTCTCTGTTCTAAAATGCCCCAAAGTGGTGTTCAGGGATGTGGAGATTAGGTAGTTTACAGGAGGATGGGTCTGGGTGGGATGCTTTGAGGGTTGATGCAGACTTGTTGGACCAAAGGGCCTGCTTCCTCACAGTAGGGATTCTATGAAACTATGAAACTACCCAGGGCCCTACCATTAATTGTACTTGCTTGCCTTTGTTTGTTTTACCAAAATGCAATGCCTCATATTTATCCAAATTTACTCCACCTTCCACTCCTCAGCCAATTGACCCAATTGATCAAGATCTCTTTGTAATCTTAGATAACATCTTCATTGTCCACTATACCATCAATGTAGGTGGTATTCACAAGATTACCAACCGTGCTTCCTATATTTTCACTGGGCAAGGAATTCCAATAGATTAACAACCCTCTGAGTGAAGAAGTTCCTTCTCAATTCAGTCCTAAATCTGCTCCCTCTAATCTCGAGGCTATGCCCTCTTGACCTAGCTTCCACCTGCCAGTGGGAACATCCTCTCTACTTCTATTTAACTATTCTTTCCATAATTTTATATGTTTCTATAAGATCCCCCCTTCAATCTTCTGAATTCCAATGAATATAGTCCCAATCTACTCAGTATCTCCTCATAAGCCAACCCCCTCAACTCCGGAATCAACCTAGTGAACCTCCTCTGCATCCCCTCCAGTGCCAGTACATCCTTTCTCAAGAAAGAGAATTATTTGTATAAATGACAAAAGTGGACCCAGTACCAAGCCCTGTGGAACACTGCTGGTCACAAGCCTCCAGTCCAAAAGACAAACCTCCATCATCACCCTGTCTCCTACTTAAGGCTAATTTTGTCACAAAGTGGCAAGCTCACCCTGAATTCCATGTGATCTAACATTACTAATTAGTCTACTATGCGCTACCTTATCAAAGGTTTCACGCAAGTCCAATATAAAACTTCTCTCCAGACATTCTATTCTTCTACCACCGGTTGAAATTTGATTCCTCAGCTTTGCCATTTATTTCCTCAGCCAGCTTCAAAGGCTATCAACTGTTCTTGGAGGTTTGAAGTCACAAATTAAAGGATACCCCAACCCTCCAATACTTTCCAGAAACTTCAAATTCTGATTATTTTTTCAATTAGGAACTGTCAAACAGAAGCAAGTGCCTTTGAAACCGCTGACTCAGCTTGCAGTTGCATTTCATCACGTCTCCCCTATTGGAATAAAATAGCCTTGTTTATTCACAATTTTTAAAAAACATATCAAGCTCTGAACATTATAACATTAACAAACATATCACAAAGGTATTGTTTTCCATTTTGTCACACTTCACAAATTATATATACTCACAAAAATAAAGATTCAAAAATAATGCAAGTAATTAAGTTAGAATTGAGAGATCAATTTGCACATACTCAAAGTATTACTCTTTCTATAAAGATGATGAATTTTCAAGTTGATTGATTCACTCTTTCAGTATTACCCAAAAATCTCCTTTTAATTTTGCTTAATGCTTTTTCTCGTGACTTTCTTTAAAGGTGATGTACGTTAATTTTATATTCGTCGTGCTTCCTTTCAGAATTCAACACAAAGTTTATCCTAAAGTTTTGGCCCCAAGATGCCATTTTTCAGGGGTCCAAAAATGTTGCTGTGTTTTTGATCTGGTTACAAATTGTCAAGAGCAACACTTGGGTCTGCTACGGTACATGTGCTTCTGGGTACTAATTGCTAAAAACTGGAATCTAGCAGAAACTTCCAGTCATATCACCACTTGCTTTCTGGATTCAGCACTTTGCTCTTTGTTCTTTGTTATGATGCCAGGTGCCAGATCACCAATTGGGCTTTCTGGTGCTTGTCTGAGAGTTTTTAGTTTTTAAAACTGATTCTAAAACACTCTGTTCAGGCTGTAGGCCACATAGTCAATTTTTCCAGATTGCCCTGTTTCTTAATGTCACAATCTTACAAAAAGAACCAGCAACTGAATTCTATTCCACAATAACTGAATTCATCTCATCTTATTTTAATTCAGGAATATTTTTAATTCTAAATTATTTACCCTGAAGTCTCCCCTCTAGAACATGTTAATTATTTCTGCCCTTCTTGCGCAAGCAGCTCATTTTGCAGCCAGATGAATTGTTCTTTACCTGCAGTAAAATAATTCCGAGGTTTTACTTATGCTAAGAAAGCTTGATGATTTTTGTTTAATTCATAAATTTAATCTGTCCAATCCTGTTTTTCCTCATCATGGTGAAAATGAACATTTTGAAATGCAGTTACCGCTACTTTTTTTCAAAGTTCTAATTTGTGTTCAATTATTTCACTCTGTAACACTGCGGTTTTGACACTGAAAAAAATTGACAAGGTTGGGTCCACAGTGTATTCCTTCCATTTCTAGCTGTAGATTGTATTCCCATCTGCCTTCACACCACTTGTTCATGCTTTTCAGAAACTTATAATTCGCACTGCTTAAAAAGACTCTCAAACAACTTAATGTTACCTTCTCAACCAATGCTCCATGCGATTTTTCAACTAATTTATAACTCCTCCAATACACCGTAGCAGGAATGTCACTTAGGACGGACACCAATAGTAACCAACAGTAATAGCTTGCTGACTGATGTTCAGATGGGATTCTGCAAGGGCCACTCATTTCCTGACCGCCCGTACAGTGTTGGTTAAGCATGGACAAAAGTGAACTCCAGAGGTAAGATGAGAGTGACAAACCATCATATCAATACAGCATTTGACTGAGGGTGGCATCAAGGAGCCTAGCAGAATTGCACTCAATGGGAATCAGGGAAAAGATTTTCTGCTTGAAATCATACCTGGGTACAAAGGAAGATAAGTTGTGGCTGCTGGATTCAGTCGTCTCGTAGCCAGGACAACCCTACAGGAGTTCCTCAGGGTAATGTCCTTGGCCCAAGAACGTTCAGCTGCTTCATCAATGATTGTTCTTCCATCAAAAAGGATTAGAAGTATGAATGTTCACTGATGATTACAAAATGCTCAGCATTCATCACAATTCCTTGGATACTGAGGCACTCTACATCCATATGCAGCAAGGCCTGAACAAATTTCACGCTTGAGTTGATAAGTGGCAATAACATTAGCATCACCAAAATTTCAAGGATTGGCCACCTCTATCAAGGGAGATTTCAACCGTTACCTCTCAATTTCTGTTAATATTGCTGAATTCCCCACTATCAATATCCTGGACATAGCTACTGACCTGAAACTGAAGCAGACTAGCTATATAAATACAGTGGCTACAACAGCAGGTCAGAGGCAAGGAATCCCACAGTAAATAACTCACTTGCCAATTCATAGAAACTTGAGATCCCTCAAAATCTTTTCATCATCTGCAAGTCACAAGTTAGAAGTATGATGAAATAATTCCCACTTGCCTGGAAGAATGCAGCTCCAATACATTCAAGAGGCTTCACATAATCCAAAAGAAAGCAGCATGCTTGACCGACACCACATCCACAAATGGCCATGCCGTCCATTACCAACGCTCAGCTAGATCCTTCCAAACCCATGACCACTTCCATCAGAAGAATATGGGCAGCAGATATGTGGGAGCAACACCACCTGTAACTTTCCCTTCAAATCACTCAACAGCCTAACATAGAATTCTGTCACCTGCCAGGTCAAAATCCTGGAATTCCCTTCCTAAGAGCAATGTGGATGTATATACACCTCAGGGAGTGCAGTGGTTCAAGAAGGCAGCTCACCACCACTTTCCTCAAGGCAGTTCAAGGTCGGTCAATAAATGGCGACCTAGCCTGTGATACCCATGGCCCACAACCAAATAGGGAAAAAAAAATCCTCAGTATCCAAATCATATTTTAAATTATTCCTTGCAAGGAACCAGGCGAGTGATTACTATCAATATTATAAATCAATGTGCGTGCATTCCGGAGAACAATTCACATTACCCACTAAAATCAGTGGGTATGATATTACTTAGGTACTTTATACATTGTCATAGAGTTGTACAGTATGGGAACAGACCCTTTGGTCCAACTCATCCATGCCAACCAGATGTCCTGAATTTAATCTAGTTCCATTTTCCAGCATTTGGCCCATATCCCTTTAAACCCCTCCTATTCATGTACCTATCCAGATGCCTTTTAAATGCAATATTTCAAAACATAAACCTCTCAATCTCTAGCAATGTGATGCTTTCTGAGAACATGAGAAACTACTTGCTCTTTGTATGTTTTATCCCATTGCACAATGTTTTCTGGAGAGACACTACAACAGTACATGTGCCACGTTCTTACTTTTGCAGCGCTCAGCCTTGATATGACCTTTTTATGGAATTTACAAGAATTACATATTAGTCTCTACAAAAGATAAAGTCTGGGGGACAGGTTTTCTTTTATCATTCTGAAAGCAATCTTCCCCTTGATTTTGGCCATCTTCTTCCCAGAACCCAATTTCTTTCTACTATCAAACTCTCTCCCCTCTCTGTTTTTTCTTAAAAGAGAGATTCCAAACAGGGACCTTTAATATGTTTCAGCCAGTTCATAACCATCTGCCATCATGGCAGCTTCCTTTGTTTTATGAACTTTATGTCCTTTCAGGTGAGTACTTATTCCAAATGAAGACATTTTAAAATAAAGTCTTCCCTAAGACTCTTGAAGTCTTGTACAATCTTCAAACTATAGCACTTATAGAATACCATATTTTTATCTCTAGGGAATTTCTATAAAGGTCTGAGGGTTTCCTTTTCAAATCTGTCTGTAGGCCTCTACTGCAAGTTTATATGTATTGCGAACAGCATGACTTATTCTGTCATGGTCAGCTAAGCTCTTCTAAAAAAAGAGATAAGTACACCTCCAGACCTTTCTTTAGGAAAACACTGTTAGAAGAATAATCCAAAATTCTTTAACTTATTTCAGCTTTGCAGCAATATTCTCAAAAAGACCCCAAGTTAATTTCTACTCCTCCCTCACTGAATTTCAGTGTACACTTTTAGCCTAATCGAAAATATAACAATTGAACTATTAATCGTCATTTGCTCTCAACTCTAATACATGTGCATGGAATTTAATAAGGTCATAAGTCAACCCTTAGATTCCAGGAATCAGCCCAATGAATCAGATTTGAAGTGACTTCACACTGCCAATATATTCTTTCTTCAAGGATCAAAACACAGTACTCCAGGTGCGGTCTCACCAACGCTCTATACAGTTGTAACAGCATTTTCCTATTTTAAACTCCAACCCTTCAAAGAAAAGAAAGCAAAAACACGTGATCCATGGTAACTTGGCAAGTTCAATCCAAAATTGGTTTAGTAATAGGAGACAGTGGTGGTAGATTGTATGACTGGAGCCCAATGGTGTGCCATTGCACAGGCACCCAGTGCTGGGTCCTTTTTTTATGTTTGTGATATTCAAAAATTATGTAGATAGAATTTAAATATGATAAATGTGAGGCACTCTGGAAAAAGGAGTAAGTTAAGGGACTAGTCAATGAGTGGCAAGACACTAGGAAGCACAGCTCTTGGGGTGCTTGATCACAGACCCCTGAATGTGGTAGACAGGCTAATAGGGGAGTTAAAGTATATTAGACGCCTTTTATCAGTTCTCTCATAAATGTAAGAGCAAGGTAGTCATGTTGGATCTGTACAGAGCTTTGGTTAGGCCATAACAAGAGTATTGTGTGCATTTCTGGATACCACACTGCAGGACGGATGTGATTGCCCTGGAGAGGGTGCAAAGGAGATTCACCAGGGTATTGCCTGGGATGGAGTATTCGGCTATAAAAAGAGATTGGATAACTCGGCTTGTGTTCTTTTGGAGGAGAGCAGATGGGGTGGGGGTGGTTGGGCAGATCTAATAGCTGTACATGATTGTAAACTGAAAGGCAGGAGGTTTAGAGGGGATTTGAGGATAAAGGTCCTTCACCTAGAAGGTGGTGAAGTTTTGGAATGCACTGCCTGGGAGAGTAGGTGAGGCAAGGAACCCGACCATCTTTAAAAAGTACAAGCACTTGAAAGTGTCATAATATTTGAGATTCATGGTCTTGTGCAGGAATTGGAACTAGTGTAGATAATGGTATATTTTAGCCTCTTCTGTATCTGATTCAGTGATGTCAAAAAAAACATTTTAACTGCTCTAACCAGCTACTCCCCAACCTGACCCCCCATGCCCTTTCGTAGTATTTCTGTCAGTAGTTCTGTCAGTAGTTCAATGTTAAGTTGAAATTGGTCCCAAACTATGATGAATGGAAGTTCATATAATAAGAATGGATACACTAATCCCAAACAGATAATTGGGCACCTACTGTAATTTACATTGAACAGGCTACTTCACAGGATTAAGGTGAGGTTCCACTTGTTTCCTTCGTAAAGCATTCCTTCCTTCATCAAAATTGACGATGTCCACAGCCAGTTCTGAAACAAGTCGGGTGAATGGCCGGCCCGGCAGTTTTACAAAGGGAAGAGTAGATCAGTGGGAGATACCAAATGATGGCAGAGAGCCTTAAATTTGTTTCTGCCCATCAGAACTGAGTCTTTAGATTAGAGGAAAAGTTCCAGAGATTTGGGGAATATGTCAATTTAATACCCTTATTCCAAAAGGGAAGGTAAGAAAAACCAGGTAACTATAGGTCTGTTAATTTAACATCTGTCATTAGGAAAATGTTAAAACTTATTACTAAGGATGTAACAACAGGACATTTGGTAGCATATAACAAAATTAAGCAAAGTCAGGGCTTTGGGAAGGGAAAATCATGCCTGGCAAATTTATTACAGTTCTTTGAGAAAGTAAGAAGCAGGATAGATAAAGGGGAACCAGTAGCTGTAGTATATTTGTATTTCCAAAAGACATTGATAAGGTTACTTAATAGAAGTAGTAAGGCTAGTTCCTAACTAGGAACCAATAAATGTAGTCAACTGATGATACAAGATGTGGCATGTTGTGATGTTGACAAAATGAATCTGCAAAGCATGGAGGTAGACTGAGTGGGAGGACAAAGCCTTGGCAGGAGAAATATTATGTAGGAAAGTAGGAGGTCATGCACTTTGGTAGGAAGAAGCAAAATTAATATTTAAAAAGGAGAGATGCCAAAGAAATGCCACACGAAGGGACTTGTATGTTCTTGTGTATGTAACCAGGTGCAGTAAATAATTAAGAAGGCAGATAGAATGTTGGCTTTTATTGCTTTGAAGGGTTGGAAAAGGCCTTGCTGAAATCCATATAAACTACTTCAACTGCCCTACCCTCAACCGTACACTTAGTTAGTCCTCAAAACTCCAGAGTTGTTAGGTATGACAAAGCCGCCCAATGAAAAAGTCATGCTGAATGTCTTGATCAAACCTCGCCTTTCTAAGTGGAGATCAATTTCCTCCATCATTATTTCCTCCAACATTCCCCCACCAATTTTAGACTCACTGCTCTATAATTCCTTGGTTTCTTTCTACTACTCTTCTTGAAAAATGGAACCACATTAGCTGTTCTGCAGTTCACTAGCACCTCTCGTGTTCAGAGATGATTTGTAAATTTGGATCAAGGTCCTAGTAATTTCCTCTCTCATCCTCCACAGCAGTCTGTGATTCAACTCATCTGGACCTGGAGATCTTTCCACATTTAAATTCCCCCAAAGCCTCCAATACCTCAATTATCACATCAATCTGCCCAATAATGTCCTGCTCTCCCCTTCATCCCCCGATTCTCCAGCCTCTCCTCTCACCGAACTCCTCAACAAACCCACAATTCATATCCCTATCTGATTCATCCATTCTCTCCATTTCCCATGTCAGGTGGCACGGTCCCTACTTGTATATCCCCCCATCACACTACATTAAGGTCATATTTGACCAATGTAGCATCAAACACGACTACAGAAAATGGAAACTAATGAAAACCTCTCCGCTGCTGGGCTTAATACTTAGCACAAAGGAAGACGGCTGTAGTTGTTAGAGGCCAGTTATCTCAGCTCGAGTATATCACTGCAGGAGTTCCTCAGCTTAGTATCCCAGGCCCAAACACACTCAGTTGCTTTACCAAGACCTTCTCACTATCATGAGTCAGAAGTGGAAGTATTTTTGATGATTATGCAATGTTCAGCACCATTTGTGACTCGTCAGACACTGAAACAGTCCAAATGCAGCAGGATCTGCAAAATATCCAGAACTGGGAAAGAAACAAAGCTTCACATAACACAGGTGACAGGTAATAAACATCTTGCCACCAGCAGAATCTAATCATCATCTTTAACCATGCCCTCCCTCCAATCAGCATCTTGGCATTAATATTTAGACTAGACACATAAATATTAGTTCTGCAATTGGAATCCTCCAGCAAATAACTCTCATCCTGACAACTACTTACAAGGCACAAGCCTGGAGCATTTTCCATTCTGCCCTATGCTTCCTACTGTTCAATCAACAATTGTACATAGCACATGTTACCAAACTGCTCGCATAAACAGAAAAGTAATTGCGAAACAAACTAAATGTTTTATTTGACAAATGAATCACAGTCATAGAGTTTGGAAACAGACCCTTCAATCAAACCAGTCCACGCCAGCCACGTTCCCAAACTAAACTAATCCCACCTTCGAAACCTTTCCTATTCATGAACATCTAAATGCTTTTTAAATGTCGTAACTGTACCTGATTCCATTTTCTCTGACAGCTCATTCCACTCACACCACTGTCTGTCCAAAAATGTTGCCTCTCACGTCCTTTTTAAATCTTTTCCTTCTCACCTTAAAAATATGCCTCCTAGTTTTCAACTCCACCTCAGGGAAAACACCCTTGTCATTCAACTTATCTATGCCATTCATGATTTTATAAACCTCTATAAAGTTAACCCTCAACCTCTTACACTCCAGGTGAAAAACATCCCAGCCTTTCCACTCTATTTTTATATCATGTTTCCTCCATTCCTGGCAATATCCTGGTAAACTCCTCTCCAGTTTAACAAAATCCTTCCTATACCAGGGTGGCCAGAACTGTACACAGTACTCCAGAGGAGGCCTCACCACTGCCTGTCAACATGACATCCCAACTTCTAGACTCAAAGGTCTGAGCAACACTTTAACCATCCTGTCTACTTGTGATGCACATTTCAAAGATTTATGTACCTGAACCCCTACTTCGATGGATATTTGCACTTGTCTGTTGTTGATACAGTGGTGGCTCATTAGTAAAATGTCTCTGATTTTTCAGTTCAGAAGTTTTTCTTTTACTGCAGAGAAATAAACATCTGCACAGATATCTGTACCTTTATATACATGTGTGTGTGTGTGTGTGTGTGTGTGTGTGTGCGCGCACGCGCGTACCTGTGCATCTATAACTTGTATCCAGTTCCAACCTTCTCAGTTAGCTGAGAACCAGTCTCAGCTTCTGTTGTACAACTCCTTGGCACCTGATCATCTGAACACTGCAGCAAGCCACAGCCATAAAAACCAGAGTTCACAACACAATTCAATTATTTGCTGTGAAATTCTGGGAAATCTGATTTTAAGAATAGGATTCTATGAAAGAACTGCAGTGTGGGAACAGACCATTCAGCCACGTCCAAACCAACCTTCTAAACGCCATCCCACCCAGACTCACTGCACATCCTACACCTCCACATCACTGGACACAATGGGCAAATTAGCATGGCCAATCCATGTAACGTGCACATCTTTGGACTTTTGGAGAAAACAGAGACAGGGAGAATATGCAAACTCCACATAGACAGTTGCCCGAGGGTGGAATTTAATCTGGGTCCCTGGCGCTGCAAGGCAGCAGTGCTAACCACTGAGTCACCATATCACCCTTTCTTATTGCTGTCCAAGTTCTTTAAAGCTACAAAAATATAAAGGCAGATTCCTTACACCAGGTGTGTTGGGATGAGGCAGTTGAGCGGAACAGAGTGAAACGTTCTGCATCCTGTCACCTCAGTAAAACAAACCAACGCGCACATAGAAGTCAGCATACCATCCGAGAGCACCGCCACAGGAGGGCGGCCAATGCACCGATCAGACGGAGCCCACAGCCTGAGCGGATTGGCTGATCCCCTGCCGTCCAGAGGGTCTGATTGGCTGAGGCCAGTCGTCAATCACTGCTGCTGTCGTTCTGGAGGTCGGATTTTTTTGTGGGGTTGGGGGAGGGAAGGGCAGCGGCGGCAAAGTCGTCGTCGCCGAGATCCCCCACTCACCCCCGTGCTGCCTTGGCAGTGAGTCTCCCGCCTGCCCGCTGCTGGCAGCTGAGCTTGAGCCCCGCAAGCCCTGGGCCCTTTCCCTCAGGATGAAACCGGGTTGTTCCCCTCACCCCCCCCCAACGAAGGTTTAAATCGACACCACGGCAGCTAAAGTGAGCCATCGTACAACAGCGCTTACCTGTTTAAAAAAACCCTTATTTCGTTGCTTTTAGTACCACGTTCTTTCCTTCAGAGGTCATAGTTCATGACCTTGGCTAGTTTTTTTCCCTCTGATGCGCGTATTAGGGATTCATTCTGCGTGGTGGGGGGAGAGGGAAGCCCAGCCGGGACGCATGCGCGCACCGTCCGCCACAATCACGCCCTCTCATTGGCCGCCAAGGTACGGTCGTCCCACGTGCGCTCGGCGGCGATAATTTGCACTTTGCTTCAAGTCTCGGCTATTTCCGGAGCGGCGCCCGCTCTCCTTCGTTCGGCTGTTTCCGGAGATCGCTGTCCAACCTCTGCGGTGCTGACCAACCTTGCCCGCTACTCGGTGGTGACATTCCTGTAAAACGTTTCGACTCCCTTTTCAAAATACTGCTCACTTTGCACAGATGGTTTCCCGTTTTCCGAAGGTAAGGGACAGAAAATGACATTGCCGGGAAATTAAAATTTCCGTTTCTGGGCAAAATACATCATTGTGGATCAGTTTGATTTAATGTCATCAGGGAAGCCCGGATAAGGTAGGTACTGGTGTGTACAAGGTATTCAAGGACTGAGGTATACAAGGTCAGAAAACACACCACACCAGGTTATAGTCCTTCTTCAGGTGTTAGTGAGAGATGTAGTATCAGACACAGACTTTATAAGTAAAAGATCAAAAGCTCACACCGTTGATGAGGATGTATTAAACAAACCTAAGATGCTGTTACATCTTTAATCAGTTAAGAGGTTTTAACTGATTAATATGTATATGTAAATCCCCAAATTCCTTTCAAGTCACTGTCCTGAGAGAACTAAAGATCTTATCAGCGTAAAGAGGTGATATTTTAGGTCAGACAATGCGTGTAATGTGTGGCGCCTTGTTTAGAATCTGTTTGTGTTTTGGTTTGGAGTTAGATTGGTTTTATTTCTAAAGCAGCAATTTATATAATGCCACATTGACTGTCTTTTAGTTGCATGCTTTTTGAAAAAAAGAATGTATCTGCAAACACCTACACCCTCACGTGTGTGTGTGTGTGTGTGTGTGTGTGTGTGTGTGTGTGTGAGAGACGGTGTGTGCATGAGAGATGATCTATGTGATAGTGTGCATGCATGCGCATATGCGCGTGCGCGTGTGTGAGAGAGACACTGTGTGTATGAGAGGATCTGTGTGAGTGTGTGTCTGTGTGTGAGTGTTTGTGTAAGTGCATGAACATGTGTGAGAGTGTATAGTGTGGTGGGGTCACCTGTAGCGCGACATGAATCCAAGATCTCAGGTGAGGATGTCCCCATGGAAACCAAACTTCGCTATCAGCCTCTGCTCGGTGACTCTGTGTTGTTGTGTATCCCAAAGTCTGCCTTGAGGGATGTTTACCCAAAGATCCGAGGCCAAATGTCCTTGACCAGTGAAGTGTTCCCCCATTGGGAGGAAGCATCTGTGTCTGGCGATTGTTGCATGGTGTCCATTCATTTGTTCTTGTAGCGTCTGCATGATTTCTCCAATATACCATGCCTTGAAGCATCCTTGCCTGCAGCATACAAGATAGACAACATTGGCTGAGTCACATGAGTATCGCCATGCACACGGTGGGTGGTGTTCCCACATGTGGTGGTAGTGTCCATGTCTAAGATGCGATGTGTCTCTATGGTTTTAGAGTAGATGTGTAGCTCGGGTTGTGGATGTTGTGGTTGTTTGGCTCACCAAGCTGGTTCATTGTTCTGTAATATGTGTTGCAGAGGTTGCCATTACAAGGTTACATGATGTTGTGTTCGATGTTGCCCTGAAGGCTGGATAGTTTGCTTAAGGTTCAGCATTTGTTTGAAGGTGAGAAGTGGAGGCATGGGAAAGATCTTGGCAAGGTACTCATAGTCATTGATGTTGTGTTGATGGTTGTGAAGAACATGGCGTAGTTTCTACACTCCCGAGAAGTACTAGACAATGAAGGACACCCTATCAGGTTTATCCCGTATCTGTCTTCTGAGAAGGTCATTATGGTTTTTTGCTGTGGCATGTTGGAACTGGCGACCGATGAGTTGAGCATCATATCCTGTTCCTATGAGGGCATCCTTCAACACCATCAGGTGTCTGTCTCATTCCTCTCATCCAAACAGATCCCGCGTACGTGGAGGGTTAGTCAATCGGGGATGGCTGTTTGAATATATTTGGAGTGGAAGCTAGAGAAGTGCGGCATCATGAGGTTATCTGTGAGCTTGCGAGAGAGTGAGGTACGAGGGTGTCCATCCTTGATGGAGATGGGTGTGTCCCAGAATGACACTGATTCTAAAGAGTAGTCTGTGGTAAGTCTGATGCTGAGATAAAACTTGTTGGTATCACAATGTAGTTGTTTCAGTGATTCCTCACCATGAGTCCAAAGAAAGAAAATGTTGTCAATGTATCAGTGTATGTGTATAGTGTTGGTCGGAGGTTCTGTACAGCAGAGAAGTCTTGTTCAAACCTGTGCATGAGAATGTTGGCATACTGGGGCGCAAATCTGGTCCCTATGGCTGTTCCATGTGTCTGGATGAAGAACTGGTTGTCAAAGATGAAGATATTATGGTCGAGGATGAAGCAAATGAGGTGTAGGGCATCTGGAAGTTGGCAGTTGTTGGTATTGAGTACTGAGGCTGCTGTGGTGATGCCATTTTTGTGAGGGATGCTGGTATAGAGTGCCAAAATGACCATTGGGACCAGGAGTGTTCCTGGTTCGAATGGTCCATGGGTGCTGACTTTCTGTAAGAAACTTGTAGTGTTGCAACAGAAGCTGGGCATTTCTTGTACAATGTGTTTCATGATGCCCTCAACACAGCCAGAAAGGTTCTCACACAGGGTCCCATTGCCTGATGTAATGGGACGTCCAGGTGTGTAGGCGCTGCGTATCTTTGGAAGGTAGTAGAAGTCCCCTACATGTGAAGTACGCAGGATGAGAATGTGTAGGGTCATCTGAAGCACTGGATAAAAAGCCTTGACCAGTCTATTCAGTTGAGAGGTATGTTCTTTGGTCAGATCAACAGGTTGTTGTCTGTAGTGTACCTGATTGATCAGCTGTCGGTACACTTCCTTGTAGTAGTGCGTTCTATTCTGTACGACAATGGATCTTCCTTTGTCTGCTGGTTTGATGGCAATGTTGTGATTGGTCTTGAGAGCCTGGATGGCATTGCACTGTGTCTGGGTGATGTTTTGCACTACCTTGTGAGTGTGGCTGATGAAGCTGGCATTCGTGCGTTCTGTGAAGCCTTAAGCATAACCATCAAACCCTGGGCAACGGCCCTCTGGAGGGGTCTAATTTGACTCTTTCTTTGCCCAATCCCTCATGGCTATCTCTGTCAATTGATTTGGTTCATTAGTTGTCTAATTGGGATCACTGCTGATATCTCAGAAGAATTCCTCTGACAAATTCATCTGTGTCTGCCGCAAGACCACTGGAGTTCATCTTGGTGGTGGGGCAGAAATTCAGTCCTCAGCTGAGAATTTCAATCTCATCTGCTTAGAGGGGATGGTCAGATAAGTTGACAATGGTTTTTCCCTGTGGTGGTACCAGGGCAGACTTGGTTATTGCTGGTGGTGATGTCAAGGTTCTCCAGCAACTTGTTCTTGGTGTGTATGAAGCTGGCGTAGTTCCATTGGCTCGTATGTTTGGCAGTGTCTTGTACCTGTGCTGCTGTATCTTAAGTGCAAGCTGAGAATATAGTTTCAAGCTTGATTTCACGACCACGGTGCTTGCTATAGAGTTGGTGTACAAGATGATTGAGGATTTTGAAAGAGGTGCAACAGCAAAATCTCTCAACATCATCAGTGTTGTAGGTCAGGACCTTTTGTGCTTTCTTACATTTCTGTAGAAACTTGATGTCTGCGCCTATATGCACAATCTTCCTCGAGATCCACTCCACTTTGAACCAGCAGTTGGTGGTGTCAATAGTAGCCATGATGTGGAGGTGCCGGTGTTAGATTGGGGTGGAGAGGGTCAGAAATCAAATGACAACTGGTTACAGTCCAATAGGTTTACTGGAAAACCCAAGCTTTCGAAGCCTTACTCCTTCAGGTGTTAGTGAGAGAGGTAGTATCAGACACAGAATTTATTAGTAAAAGATCAAAGGCTCACAAATTGATGAGAATGTATTAAACAAACCTAAGATACTGTTAATTCTTTAATTAGTTGGTAAGTTTTAATTGAAGATACAGGTACTTGAAAATACACACCAACAGGTTCAAGAACATCTTCCCTGCTGTTATTAGACTTCTGAATGGACCTCTCTAATTTCAAATCATGTTGATCTTGCTTTGTGCACATCCTCTGCAACCATCACCTTGTATGCCTCGCTCTAAGAACCCTAAGATCTGTACTTCCTTGTTTGTTAGGATCTGCCTGTACTGCTCGCAAAACAAAACTTCTCACTGTACTTAGATACATATGACAATAATAAATCAAATCAAATCAAATGAATGTGTGGCTAGAGAGCTGGTGTAGGAGGGAGGGCTTCAGATGTTGGCATCATTTTGATCCCTTCCGACGTCGGGGGCACTTGTGTGAGGAGAATAGTTGCACCTAAACTGGAGGGGAGGGATGCCAATATCCTCCCAGGAGCAGGGAGGTCTGCTCGTACCACTCCAGAAGAATTGTCAGTGATAGTGTTTGGGGGAAGCGGTGGAAACCACAGTAGAAGGGAGAGGTTAAGTCAAGTAATTCCAATAAGACGATCAAACAATTCAGGGTTAACAAACATGGCAGGACTGGTGATCTGAAGTATATTTGATTTTAATGCAAGGAGTATAACAGGTGAGGCAGGTGAGCTCAGATCCTGAATTAGTCTATGGAACTACGATGTTGTAGCCATTGGAGAAATTCAGCTGAGAAAAAGGCAGGACTGGCAGCTCATTGTCCCAGGTTTTAGAGTTTCAGGTGTGATAAAGAAGAAATTACATTTGTGATCAGAGATAATGGGAACTGCAGATGCTGGAGAATCCAATATAACAAAGTGTGAAGCTGGATGAACACAGCAGGCCAAGCAGCAACTGAGGAGCACAAAAGCTGACGTTTCGGGCCTGGACCCTTCATCAGAGAGTGGGATGGGGAGAGGGTTCTGGAATAAATGGGGAGAGAGGGGGAGGGGGACCGAAAATGGATAGAGGAGAAGATAGGTGGAGAGGAGAGTATAGGTGGTGAGGTGGGGAGGGGATAGGTCAAGGAGGTGGGATGAGGTTAGTAGGTGGGAAATGGAGGTGCGGTTTGAGGTGGGAGGAGGGGATAGGTGAGAGGAAGAACAGGTTAGGGAGGTGGGGACAAGCTGGGCTGGTTTTGGGATGCACTGGGGGGAGGGGGAGATTTTGAAGCTTGTGAAGTCCACATTGATACCATTGGGCTGCAGGGTTCCCAAGCGGAATATGAGTTGCTGTTCCTGTGACCTTTGGGTGGCATCATTGTGGCACTGCAGGAGGCCCATGATGGACATGTCGTCTAAGGAATGGGAGGGGGAGTTAAAATGGTTCGCGACTGGGAGGTGCAGATGTTTATTGCGAACCGAGCGGAGGTGTTCTGCAAAGCGGTCCCCAAGCCTCCGCTTGGTTTCCCCAATGTAGAGGAAGCCACACCAGGTACAGTGGATACAGTATACTACATTGGCAGATGTGCAGGTGAACATCTGCTTAATATGGAAAGTCATCTTGAGGCATGGGATGGGGCTGAGGGAGGAGGTGTGGGGGCAACTGTAGCACTTCCTGTAGTTGCAGGGGAACGGGACGGGGTGTGAGGGATGTGTTGCAGGAAATGAGGGAGACGCAGTCAAGGGCGTTCTCGACCACTGTGGGGGGAGCTGGCGATCCTTGAAGAACACGGCCATCTGGAATGTGCGGGAGTGGAATGCCTCATCCTGGGAGCAGATGCGGCGGTGGCGAAGGAATTGGGAATAGGGGATGGAATTTTTGCAGGGGGTGGGGGGGTGGGAGGAGGTGTATGCTAGGTAGCTATGGGAGTCGGTGGGCTTGAAATGGACATCAGTTTGTAGCTGGTTGCCTGAGATGTAGCCAGAGAGGTCCAGGAAGGTGAGGGATGTGTTGGAGATGGCCCAGGTGAACTTGAGGTTGGGGTGGAAGGTGTTGGTGAAGTGGATGAACTGTTCGCTCTCCTCTTCGGAGCAAGGGTGGCGCCGATACAGTCATCAATGTAACGGAGGAAGAGGTGGGGTTTGGGGCCAGTGTAGGTGCGGAAGAGGGGCTGTTCCACCTAACCTACAAAGAGACAGGCATAGCTTGGGGTCATGCAGGTACCCATGGCCACCCCCATTGTCTGTAGGAAGTGGGAGGAATCAAAAGAGAAGTTGTTGAGGGTGAGGACGAGTTCGGCTAAGTGGATGAGGGTGTCGGTTGAGGGGGACTGGTCGGGCCTGTGGGACAGGAAGAAGCGGAGGGCCTTGAGGCCATCTGCATGCGGAATGCAGGTGTATAGGGACTGGACCTCCATGGTGAAAATGAGGTATCGGGGGCCAGGGAATTGGAAGTTCTGGAGGAGGTGGAGGGCATGGGTGGTGTCACGGACGTAGGTGGGGAATTCCTGTACCAAGTGGAAGAAAATGGAGTCCAGATAGGTGGAGATGAGTTCGGTGGGGCAGGTGTCGGCAGAGACAATAGGTCGGCCAGGGCAGTGGATTTTGGGAAGGAGATAGAGACGGGCAGTGCGGGTTTGGGGAATAATGCGGTTGGAGGCTGTGGGTGGGAGGTCACCTTAGGTGATCAGGTCATGGATGATATTGGAGATGATTTTGTGCTCGGCGGGTGGGGTCATGATCAAGGGGGTGGTCAGAGGAGGTGTTGGAGAGTTGGTGTTTGGCCTTGGCGATGTAGAGGTCAGTGTGCCATGCTACCACTGCGCCTCCCTTGTCTGCGGATTTGATGGTGAGGTTGGGGTTGGAGCGGAGTGAGTGGAGGGCTGCCCATTGTGCAGGGGAGAGGTTAGAGTGGGTGATAGGGGTGGAGAGGTTGAGGCGGTTAATGTCTCGACGGCAGTTGAAGATAGAACATAGAACATTACAGCACAGTACAGGCCCTTCGGCCCTCGATGTTATACTGACCTGCCATACCAATCTGAAGCCCATCTAACCTACACTATTCCATGTAGATCCATGTACGTCAGATGAAGAGGTCGAGGGAGGGTAGGAGGCCTGGGGGTGGTGCCCAGTAGGAGGACTTGTGTTAGAGGTGGTTGAAGGGGTCAGTGGAGGGAGGGTTAGGCTCCCGGTGAAAGAAGTAAGCGTGGAGACGAAGGTGGCGGAAAAACTGCTCTATGTCCAAATGTGACTGGTATTCGTTGATGTGTGGGTGGAGGGAGACAAAGCTGAGCCCCTTGCTTAGGACTGACCGTTCGTCCTCAGTCAGTGGGAGGTCTGGGGGTATGGTGAAGATTTGGCAGGGCTCAGTGTGGTTGTCCTCTCTGGGGTTGCTGGCTGTGGAGGCTGTGGGTGGAGCGACGTAGGCGTCGGTTGTGGGCGGAGTTGTGACAGCAGTGGGCGGTGCGGCATTGGCAGTGGGATGAGCGGGGTGGGCGGCAGCAGCAGCGGTGAGGGTGATGTTTGTGGTGTTAGTTCCTAGAATACACCTCCTCCTACCCACCACCCTGCAAAAATTCCATCCTCTATTCCCAATTCCTTCGCCTCCGCTGCATCTGCTCCCAGGATGAGGCATTCCATTCCCTCACATCCCAGATGTCCGCGTTCTTCAAGGACTGCAACTTCCCCCCTGCAGTGGTCGAGGACGCCCTGACTGTATTTTCCTCAACACATCCCTCACACCCCACCCCCGCAATAACCACCCTAAGAGAATCCCCCTCGTCCTCACATACCACCCCACCAAACTCCGGATATAACGCATCATCCTCCGACACTTCCGCTATCTACAATCCGACCCCACCGCCCAAGACATTTTTCCATCCCCACCCTTGTCTGCCTTCCAGAGAGACCACTCTCTCTGTCACTCCTTTGTCCGCTCCACACTCCCCTCCAACCCCACTACACCCGGCACCTTCCCCTGCAACCGCAGGAAGTGCTACACTTGCCCCCACACCTCCTCCCTCAGCCCCATCCCATGCCTCAAGATGACTTTCCATATTAAGCAGATGTTCACCTGCACATCCATCAATGCAGTCCACTGTATCCACTGTACCCAGTGTGGCATCCTCTACATTGGGGAAACCAAGCGGAGGCTTGGGGTCCGCTTTGCAGAACACCTCCGCTCGGTTCGCAATAAACAACTGCACCTCCCAGTCACGAACCATTTTAACTCCCCCTTCCATTCCTCAGACGACATGTCCATCATGGGCCTCCTGCAGTGCCACAATGATGCCACCCAAAGGTCACAGGAACAGCAACTCATATTCCGCTTGGGAATCCTGCAGCCCAATGTTATCAATGTGGACCTCACAAGCTTCAAAATTTCCCCCACCCCACTACATCCCAAAACCAGCCCAACTCGTCCCTGCCTCCCTAACCTGTTCTTCCTCTCACCTATCCCCTCCTCCACCTCAAGCCACACCTCCATTTCCCACCTACTAGCCTCATCCTGCCTCCTTGACCTGTCCATCCTCCCCGGACTGACCTATCCGCTTCCCACCTATACTCTCCTCTCCACCTATCTTCTCTCCTATCCAGCTTCACACTTTGTTATCTAGGGGAGTTAAATTATTGATTCAGAAGAATGGCACAGCTGCATTAAGAGAGGTCATGGTGGAGGTCCCATCCAGCGAGGCCATATGGGTGGAACTCAGGAATAGGAAAAGCGCAGTCACTATGCTGGTGTTATACTGTTGGCATCTCAGTAAGCAGCAGGAGATAGAGGGACAAAGGAAGATGTAAAAACAACAGGGTTGTTGGGCTAATAAAGTGTGGATCTGGATGAACACAGCAGGCCAAGCAGCATCTCAGGAGCCAGTGTAGGTGCGGAAGAGGGGCTGTTCCACCTAACCTACAAAGAGACAGGCATAGCTTGGGGCCGTGCGGGTACCACTGGCCACCCCCATTGTCTGTAGGAAGTGGGAGGAATCGAAAGAGAAGTTGTTGAGGGTGAGGACGAGTTCGGCTAAATGGATGAGGGTGTCGGTTGAGGGGGACTGGTCGGGCCTGTGGGACAGGAAGAAGCTGAGGTCCGCCTCCCGCTCTCTCCCTATTTATTTCAGAACCCTCTCCCCATCCCCTTCTCTGACGAAGGGTCTAGGGCCGAAACGTCAGCTTTTGTGCTCCTGAGATGCTGCTTGGTCTGCTGTGTTCATCCAGCTTCACACTTTGTTATCTTCAGCATCTGCAGTTCCCATTATCTCTGATCACAAATTTAACCTCACCGCAAAGCCTCTCCCAGGGATGCCTAACCTGTAGAAGTTACCCTCCTCCCTCTGGACCAACCTCAGGGAATCTCTCTCCCACTGCAACTCTCTTGTAATCTCTTCGGCCTTGAAACTGCTCGACCATGTCCGGAAGTAAACCAGGTACCACAGCCACATTACCTTCCTCAGCACCTGCCTACAGAACCAGATCATCCCCAATGGACTACAGTCTATATTCAAGCCTTCCCAATTTTGCCCCAACCGTCCCCACCTCAACATCCAGAACATTGAGCATCTCCAGGCACTGCAATCCAGCCTACCCCAGCTCAGACCCTCCCTCTCCCAGACCTGCTAAGGACCTCTCCTGTTTTTCATCCTCCGCAGAATCCACAGACTGAACACCCAGTTCTACTCAGCTTTACTGGACACCAAAAATCGTAAGTACAACAAACTCACTAGCTCCTGCCACCTTAAAAAGGATTCCTGCACCTCCCCCACAATGTACCCACTGCCATTGACCATGAGGACACGGCCGGTGAACCCACCGATGACGTCACATCTGCCACCACCGGGCATACCACTTCCAGGACCACGAACGCGACCGGTGCTGCAGTCACCGCTTCCACTTCCAGAACAAGATAGATGGAGAGGAGAATATAGGTGGGGAGGTAGGGAGGGGATAGGTCAGTCCAGGGAAGACTGACAGGTCAAGGAGGCGGGATGAGGTTAGTGGGTTGGAAATGGGGGTGCGGCTTGAGGTGGGAGGAAGGGATAGGTGAGAGGAAGAACAGGTTAGGGACGAGGGGACAAGCTGGGCTGGTTTTGGGATGCAGTCAGGGGAGGGGACGAGCTGGGCTGGTTTTGGGATGCAGTGGGGGAAGGGGAGATTTTGAAACTTGTGAAGTCCACATTGATAACATTGGGCAGCAAGGTTCCCAAATGGAATATGAGTTGCTGTTCCTGCAACCTTCGGGTGGCATCATTGTGGCACTGCAGGAGGCCCAGGACGGACATGTCGTCTGAGGAATGGGAGGGGGAGTTAAAATGGTTTGTGACTGGGAGGTGCAGTTGTTTATTACGAATCGAGCGGAGGTGTTCTGCAAAGCGGACCCCAAGCCTCCGCTTGGTTTCCCCAATGTAGAGGAAGCCACACTGGGTACAGTGGATACAGTATACCACATTGGCAGATGTACAGGTGAACATCTGCTTAATATGGAAAGTCATCTTGGGGCCAGGGATGAAGGTGAGGGAGGAGGTGTGGGGGCAAGTGTAGCACTTCCTCCGGCTGCAGGGGTAGGTGCCGGGTGTGGTGGGGTTGGAGGGGAGTGTGGAGCGGACAAGGGAGTGACGGAGAGAGTGGTCTCTCCAGAAGGCAGAAAGGGTGGGGCTGGAAAAATGTCTTGGGTGGTGGTGTCGGATTGTAGATGACGGAAGTGTCGGAGGATGATGCGTTGTATCCGGAGGCTGGTGGTGTGGTATGTGAGAACAAGGGGGATCCTCTTGGGGCGGGGTGTGAGGATTGTGTTGCGGGAAATGCGGGAGACGTGGTCAAGGGCGTACTCGACCACGTTGGGGGGAAAGTTGCGGTCCTTGAAGAACGTGGACATCTGGGATGTGCGGGAGTGGAATGTCTCATCCTGGGAGCAGATGCAGGGGAGGCGGAGGAATTGGGAATAGGGGATGGAATTTTAGCAGGAGGGTGGGTGGGAGGAGGTGTATTTTAGGTAGCTGTGGGAGTCGGTCGGCTTGAAATGGACATCAGTTTCTAGCTGGCTACCTGAGATGTAGCCAGAGAGGTCCAGGAAGGTGAGGGATGTGTTGGAGATGGCCCAGGTGAACTTGAGGTTGGGGTGGAAGGTGTTGGTGAAGTGGATGAACTGTTCGAGCTCCTCTGGGGAGCAAGAGGTGGCGCCGATACAGTCATCAATGTAATGGAGGAAGAGGTGGGGTTTGGGGCCTGTGTAGGTGTGGAAGAATGGACTGTTAACCTACAAAGAGGCAGGCATAGCTTGGGCCCATGCGGGTACCCATGGCCACCCCTTTTGTCTGTAGGAAGTGGGAGGAATCAAAAGTGAATTTGTTGAGGGTGAGGACGAGTTCGGCTAGGTGGATGAAGGTGTCAGTTGAGGGGGACTGGACGGGCCTGCGAGACAGGAAGAAGCGGAGGGCCTTGAGGCCATCTGCATGAAGAATACAGGTGTATAGGGACTGGACGTCCATGGTGAAAATGAGGTGTTGGGGACCAGGGAATTGGAGGGTTGTTGGTGTAGTGGGTGATTTTAACTTCTTTCACATGCACTGGAACACCCCTAGGGCCTTGGCTTAGAAGGGTCAGAATTTGTTTAGTGTATTTGGGAGGGTTTCTTGAAATAATATGTAGATGGTGTATCTAGGGAAGGCGCCATGCTAGACCTTGTATTGGGGAATGAGCCCATCCAAGTGATTCAAGTTTCAAGGGGATGCATTTTGGGAACAGTGAACATAATCCCATAGGTTTTAAGATTGTTAATGGACAAGGATAAGACTGGTGTTTGGATGAAAGTATTAAATTGAGGGAAGGCTACTTGTAAAATGCAAGAGCTGGAGAAATTAGATTAGGTGATATGGCTGACTGAGGGGAAATCCACATCTGACATGTGGGAGTATTTTAAAGGCCAGTTGATCAGAGTTCAGGACCAGTATGTGCCTGTGAGGGTGAAAAATAAGAATGGTCGGATTCAGGAAGCCTGGATGAGAATAGAAATTGAAAGTTTAGTTGAAAATAGAAAGGAAACATTTTTAAGGCTCAGGAAACTGAAATCAGACAAGGCCCTTGAGAATCCCAAGGCATTTTATACATTTTCTAGAATCGAGAGGACATTGGGAAAAGGATAGGTTCACTCAAGGACAAAGGAGGGAATTTATACAATGAGCCAGAAGAAGTGGGTGAAGTCCTTAATGAGTATTTCACATCAGTATTCATCAGGGAGAAGGACTTGGTAAGATTAGGGAGAAGTATGTTGATAGTTTTGCGTGTCGCTATTAAGGAAGAGGAGGTATTGAATGTCTTGAAAAACATTAATTTAAATATGCCCCCAGGATTTGATGGGATTTATCCCAGGATACAAAGGGAGGCAACTGAGGAGACTTCTGGTGTCTTAACAATGATCTTCGTATCCTTTATAGAGGTTCCAGAAGTCTGGACAATAGCCAGTTGTTCCTTTGTTCGAGAGTGGCAAGAGAGATAATCAAGAGATTGTAGGCAGGTGAGCCTTACATCGGTGGCAGAAAAATTATTGGAAAATATTCTTAGGGACAAGATTTACTGACATTTGGGAAATAATAGTCTTATTAGGGATAGTCAACATGGCTTTTGAAGAGGAGGTTTTTCCTCACAAATTTGATTGAGTTTTTTGGAGGAAGTGATGAAAATGATTGACATGGGCAGAGGTTGTTGTCTACATGAACTTTAACAAAGCATTTGATAGGGTCCCACATAGTTCAGAAGGTTAAGTCACATGGCCTCCATGATGATTTGGCAAATAGGATACAAAATTCGCTTGGTCATAGATGACAAAGGGTAGTTGTGGGGAGGTTTTTTTTTGACTAGAGGTCTGTAGCTAGTCTTGTACCACAAGGATCTGGTGTGTGCACCTTTTTAGAAGTGCAGCAGGCAGGGCTCAAACCTGTGGGTCTTTTGAGACTATAAACAACAATAGTCACAACAGTAAAAGAGAAATTAGACTGAGGGTCCCGAGTGAGTATTGGTTGTGTCTTTTTGTTGCTAGTTGGCGTTCATGTACTCTTGTGGCTGAGTTTCTTCCAGTTCATCCAATGAATTGTTTGTTGCAGTCTGTGGATGCAATCTTGTATGCTATGTTCGTTATGTCCATAGTGGGTAAGGAGTCTTTGGTTTGAGTTAGCAATTGGCGCGGGGTTGATGTGGGTTTGTGTGCTACTCTAATGCCCAATGGTCATAGGAATCTTGTGGTCAGTTTGGATATATTCTTGATGTATGGTAGCGTGATGATTTAGGGTGTGTAGTATCTTCCTGTTGTTCGTGTGATAGGCATCATTGGATTCAGCTGTTTGGGTATCTGTTGTCCTTAAATACTTGGTGGAGGTATTCTTCTTTTTTGGCATAATTCCAGGTTGCTACAGTGTGTCGTTCATTTAAATAGTTTTCGTGCAAGTGTGTGTGTGTGTCTGTGTGTGTGTGTATGTATGTGTGTGTGTGTGTGTGTGTGTGAGTGTGTATATTTTGTTTTGTTATGACTTAGTGTGTCTCCTCTAGTTTTGTCCGTTTGATGATGCAAGTGTCGTGCACATAGTGGATCCATAATTTGGGTTGGATCTGCAGAGGGGTCGTGTTTTCAAGTCTCTGCGTCACTGCTTCTGCTATCAGTCCAGAGACAGGTGACCCCATGGGTGTCCTGTTGATTGGCCATTAAAGGTAAAGTGGGTCGTGAGGCATAGGACCAGTAATTTCAGTATGTTGTCTGTGGAGATGGTGTCATTCGGGTCTCGTTCTTTGAGTAGTGTTGCTAGTGTTTCTCTTGCTAGTGATACGTCAATCAATGTGAATAGGGCAGTAATGTCAAATTATACTGTGGTTTCATCATCGTCTATTCTTGTGTCCTTGAGGGATTTGACAATCTCCTGGATTGAGTGGGGTAACTTGCTGATGAGGTGCTTTAGTCTTCATTGCAATTCCCTGGCCAACCTATGTGTTGGTGTGCCTGGGAAGGACACTGTGTGTCTGAGGGTAACTTCTAGTTTGTGTATCTTTTTGGAAGGCCGTAGAATCGGGGAGTGTTTGTCCTTTCAGGTTTCATTTTTAGGTAGTCCACTTTGATTTTTGTCTGGTCTGTTTGAGTCTCTTTAGTGCGTTGATTATTTCATTGCCCAGTTGTGGTGTCAGGTCCATTTGCACTTGCCGGTATGTGTTCGTGTCTGTGCTTTAGGGAGGTAGTCCTGTTTGTTTAGAATCACTGTCATGCACCCTTTGTCTGCTGGTAGTTTTATGCTGTTTCCGTCTTTTCAGTCCTTCCTAGGGCCATCCTTTTTGATGTGTTGAGAGTGTCAAGTTCTCTCCTTCTGATCAGTGTTGTGATCACCGTCTGCCTTATGGCTTGTTGTGTTTCTTCATTGATACAGTTGGTCTTCAGTATGGCTTGAGATTCTGTCTTGTTAGCGTCTCTGTGGTTGTAGTTGAGTCAACGTATTAGAACAGCTTTCTCTGTGTCTTAGATTCCTGTCTGAGAAGTTTCTTATCCAAGTGTCTGCCTCATGGTTGTCCTTTCGGTGAGTTAGATGGCTAGTTTTTCTTTGTAGGCTCTTTGTAGCTCGTTCTATGTCTGTTGTCCAGTCTCCATTGGTAGGATCTAGGAATAAGGATTTTTTTGGCATGTAATTTCTCTGTCATATCTATGGAGCTGGTTGTGTATGTTTTGATCATTACCTTCACCATCCTGAGGCCATTGTGATCTGCTGTCCTATGTACTTAGGGGGATGGGGGAAGGTGGGGTTTGTGTCTCACGTTATGCAGTAATACCTGGTCTCTGAGGCATCCGTGGGGAAAATAGAGTTATTTGCAGGTAGCACTCTGTCATTTGGTGTAGGTTTCCTATTTCCATGCCAATTTGAGCGTACTTGAGAGCCCGTATGTCTCTAAGGTTCTTGAGTAGATTTTTAGCAAGGGTTATTGTTGGTTTGCCCACCAAGCTGGTTCGTTAGTTTGCAGACGTTTCATTACCCTGCTGTGTAACATCATCAGTGCAGCCTCCAATGAAGCGCTGTTGTGTTTAATTACCAGAGTTTAAATACCAAGCAGAAAAACACAACAGCGCATCATTGGAGACCGCACTGATTATGTTACCCAGCAGGGTAATGAAACGTCTGCAAACTAACGGACCAGCTCCACGAGCCAACCAACCACAGCATCTTTAAAACCTCGGTTGCAGTGGCATAGGCAGAATAGCAGACAAATTTGGCAGCATGACCCAGGGAGCAGGGAGGCTGAGTAAATTTTGAAAGGGAGGCAGCAATGCCAGGGCGAGGCAGATGTGGCTCACCCCTGATTGAGGTCTACTAGTGAGTGAGCAGCAGTGGTCAGGCTTAATCCCCCTGGTCTAGACTTGCAGGCTGAGCTGGGGTTCCGGGTCCACAACTAGAGCTGGGTACCTGACAGCAGAACCGTCAATGGTGGGGGTTTTGGTCCCAGTGCAGGACCCTGGGGCACCGGCTGCAGCTGCTTCAGTAAGAGAGATAATGGGAACTGCAGATGCTGGAGATTCCAAGATAATAAAATGTGAGGCTGGATGAACACAGCAGGCCAAGCAGCATCTCAGGAGCACAAAAGCTGACGTTTCGGGCCTAGATCCTCTGATGAAGGGTCTAGGCCCGAAACGTCAGCTTTTGTGCTCCTGAGATGCTGCTTGGCCTGCTGTGTTCATCCAGCCTCACATTTTATTATCGCTGCTTCAGTAAGGTCAGCCCAGCTTGAGCTCACGATAGCAGTGGTGTTGGAGGTGAGGTGGGGCGGGAGAGTAGTGACTTTGTTCCAGTAGCATTGGCCAAGCAGCAGTTTCACTCACCGAATTAGCAGCATGGAATTGAATCAGAACGCAGAAGCCCAGATCCAGGTCTATGGCTGAGCTACAAACAGAGAGCTGTTCAAAAGACCACAAGTTGCAGAGCTGGATGAACACAACAGGCCAAGCTGCATCGGAGTCTAGGCCTGAAATATCAGCTTTTCTGCTCCTCTTGATGCTGCTTGGCCTGCTGTGTTCATCCAGCTCCACACCTTGTTATCTCAGATTCTCCAGCATCTGCAGTTCCTACTATCTCTGTTCAAACGACCATCTAATTTTATTGCGAAGATTACAAGATGAACTTTATTGTTTTAATTTTCCAGCTTTATATATTTTTTTTAAATGTTGATTTATTTTCCTGTGTTTTAAGAGGGTGCTGGTGGGTGGCAACAGTAGACACTTTTTTTTGCTATGCTTGTAGTAAGTACATGTGACAAATCCAATCACATCAAAAGATTATACAAGAGTCAAAAATGCGTGATGTGATCTTGGGATACTGATGTAAATGTGCAAGAGTGATCGTTACATCTGAAGTAACAAATGTGAGGGAATACGTGGTTAAAATTCACTGAAGAATGGGTCTGATGCGTACACGTACACTTGTTTAAAATGGTTAGGGTGGCTTGGGAGAGCATAAAAACATTGAAAAGGCAATGACACGTAATCCATAGCAAAACTGACTTTAAAACAATGACCCCGCCCACGGCCGACGCCGACGGATCCCTACCCACAGCCGACAACCTCATCGCTCCGCCCACAACCTCCACAGCCAGCAACCCCAGAGGAGACGGCCACACTGAGCCCTGCCGCATCTTCACCTTCCCCCCCAAGACCTCCCACTGACTGAGGACGAACGGTCAGTCCTAAGCAAGGGGCTCACCTTTGTCCCCCTACAACCACACATCAATGAATACCAGTCACGTTTGGACATAGAGCAGTTTTTCCGCCGCCTTCGCCTCCACGCCTACTTCTTCAACCGGGAGCCTAACCCTCCCTCCACTGACCCCTTCACCCGCTTCCAACACAAGTCCTCCTCCTGGACACCACCCCCAGGCCTCCTACGCTCCCTCGACCTCTTCATCTCCAACAGCCGTCGAGACATTAACCGCCTCAACCTCTCCAACCCTCTTACCCACCCCAACCTCTCCCCTGCAGAACAGGCGGCCCTCCGCTCCAACCCCAACCTCACCATCAAACCCACAGACAAGGGTGGCGCAGTGGTAGTATGGCGCACTGACCTCTACATCGCCGAGGCCAAATGTCAACTCTCTGACACCTCTTCCTACCACCCCCTTGATCATGACCCCACCCCCGAGCACCAAACCATCATCTCCAATACCATCCATGACCTCATCACCTCAGGGGACCTCCCACCCACAGCCTCCAACCGCATTATTCCCCAACCCCGCACAGCCCGTTTCTATCTCCTTCCCAAAATCCACAAACCTTCCTGCCCTGGTCGACCCGTTGTCTCAGCCTGTTCCTGCCCCACCAAACTCATCTCCACCTATCTGGAGTCCATTTTCTCCCCTTTGGTCCAGGAACTCCCTACCTACGTCCGTGACACCACCCACGCCCTCCACCTCCTCCAGAACATCCAATTCCCTGGCCCCCGATACCTCATTTTCACCATGGACATCCAGTCCCTATACATCTGTATTCCGCATGCAGATGGCCTCAAGGCCCTCCGCTTCTTCCTGTCCCGCAGGCCCGAGCAGTCCCCCTCCACCGACACCCTCATCTACCTAGCCGAACTCGTCCTCACCCTCAACAACTTCTCTTTCGATTCCTTCCACTTCCTACAGATAAAGGGGGTGGCCATGGGCACCCGCATGGGCCCCAGCTATGCCTGCCTCTTTGTAGGTTATGTGGAACAGTCCCTCTTCCGCACCTACATAGGCCCCAAACCCCACCTCTTCCTCCGTTACATTGATGACTGTATCGGCGCCGCCTCTTGCTCCCCAGAGGAGCTCGAACAGTTCATCCACTTCACCAACACCTTCCATCCCAACCTTCAGTTCACCTGGGCCATCTCCAGCACATCCCTCACCTTCCTGGACCTCTCAGTCTCCATCTCAGGTAACCAGCTTGTAACTGATGTCCATTTCAAGCCCACCGACTCCTACAGCTAACTAGAATACACCTCCTCCCACCCACCCTCCTGCAAAAATTCCATCTCCTATTCCCAATTCCTCCGCCTCCGCCGTATCTGCTCCCATGATGAGGCATTCCAATCCCGCATATCCCAGATGTCCAAGTTCTTCAAGGACCGCAACACTCCCCCCCCCCCCCCCCCCCCCACCCCACAGTGGTCGAGAACGCCCTTGACAGCGTTTCCGCATTTCCCGCAACACATCCCTCACACCCGCCCCCGCCACAACCGCCCAAAGAGGATTCCCCTCGTTCTCACACACCACCCCACCAACCTCCGGATACAATGCATCATCCTCCGACACTTCTGCCATCTACAATCTGACCCCACCACCCAAGACATTTTTTCATCCCCACCCTTGTCTGCTTTCCAGAGAGACCACTCTCTCCATGACTCCCTTGTTCGCTCCACACTGCCCTCCAACCCCACCACACCCGGCACCTTCCCCTGCAACCGCAGGAAATGCTACACTTGCCCCCACACCTCCTCCCTCACCCCTATCCCAGGCCACAAGATTACTTTCCATATTAAGCAGAGGTTCACCTGCACATCTGCCAATGTGGTATACTGTATCCATTGTACCCGGTGTGGCTTCCTCTACATTGGGGAAACCAAGCGGAGGCTTGGGGACCGCTTTGCAGATCACCTCCGCTCGGTTCGCAATAAACAACTGCACCTCCCGTCACGAAATATTTCAACTGCCCCTCCCATTCTTTAGATGACATGTCCATCATTGGGCCTCCTGCAGTGCCACAATGATGCCACCCGAAGGTTGCAGGAACAGCAACTCATATTCCGCTTGGGAACCCTGCAGTCCAATGGTATCAATGTGGACTTCACCAGCTTCAAAATCTCCCCTTCCCCCACCGCAGCCCAAAACCAGCCCAGTTCATCCCCTCCCCCGACTGCACCACACAACCAGCCCAGCTCTTCCCCTCCCCTCCACCCACTGCATCCCAAAACCAGTCCAACTTGTCTCTGCCTCCCTAACCTGTCCTTCCTCTCACCCATCCCTTCCTACCACCTCAAGCCGCACCTCCATTTCCTACCTACTAACCTCATCCCACCTCCTTGACCTGTCCGTCTTCCTTGGACTGACCTATCCCCTCCTTACCTCCCCACCTATACTCTCCTCTCCACCTATCTTCTTTTCTCTCCATCTTCGGTCCGCCTCCCCCTCTCTCCCTATTTATTCCAGAACCCTCACCCCATCCTCCTCTCTGATGAAGGGTCTAGGCCCGAAACATCAGCTTTTGTGCTCCTGAGATGCTGCTTGGCCTGCTGTGTTCATCCAGCTTCACACTTTATTATCTTAAAACAATGAAGGTGGTATTACTGAAAATAAGGTAAAATTGAACTGAAAATGTGTTTGGCTAATATGTCAATACCAAATCTCAAAGGGAACAGGCATGAAAGGGCAATGATTGGTTGGGCATTGGTAGAAGTGTCACCATAGAGAATTTGTGACAGAACAGTAAAGTGCTAAACATTTAAAATTCAAACCAATCAAGTTCTTTCTAATTTGTTAAGATATTGCCATTGATAATACACCCAGGAAAAGGCTGAATGTTTAGCCTAGTTGATAAGATATTGATCAATCAGACTATTTTACGGTGTAAAGGAGGCAAATTATTGAGCTCACCTCCTAATTATATATGCTGTATGTACATATTTCTTAATAGTGCTAGTCTCAAATCTCCCAGTTTCTGAACTGGTGGAAATGGGATGTAAGATGAGACATGCCTGTTGGGCTTCAGATTGGTTTCATAGGTCGGCGCAACATGGAGGGCCGAAGGTCCTGTATTGCGCTGTAATGTTCTATGTTCTATATGTTCTATGTTAGATGAAGGAATGTGGAGTCTGGGGTAAGTTGTGCAAATATATTAATTGAAGGGAAAAAACAAATGTAGACAACTTGAGCAAGTTATTACTTCCTATAGTCAAAGATCGAGGAGAGAATGGCAGAGAAAATTTGAAAAGGGTGAGAAAAAGGTCATATCCTGTTGAACCTTAAGAATCCAAATAAGTTTCTTTTAATGACTTGTTAAAGCTGCAACAATGATTGATTTGAATTTCGTCCTTCTCAACAGAATTTGAATATGTGCTATCTTATTTAGTGAAAAGAACTAATGTGAAAAATTTGACAGTAAGGACCACCCAAGACACAAACTTCTGTTTTAAACCAACTTGCAGCATGCAAATAGAAGTTCTAATTGCACCTGCAAGATAGAGAGATGGTTTGGTCTATTTGTTTGTCTGACCTTCCAAGGTCAAGTGGAAAAAAAAGCTGTGTCAGATTTATCAAACATTTATAGGATTAGTTGTAACTTTTTATATTAGAGCTGGTCTTAAAGACTTTGTAACAATTAGTAGAAATAATACTCTTTCTGATCTTCTGTAATAGGATTGTAAGGAATATAAACTGCAGAGCAAAATTAAGCAGAAACGAGCTGTTGGTGATAAAGAACTTCAATTAAGTTAGGACTGAGACATAAGACTACCTAACTGACCTTGAAAGTTGTGGTGAGCTGCCTTCTTCAATTGCTGTCGGTAGACCCACAATGCCATTAGGGAGGAAATTGAAAGATTTTTACCCATTTGAGGTGCTGCTTATTGATTTTCAACCTAGCTTCCCAATTTTTAATTACAAGATTGCTTTCTCCTTCCTACTTATTGTCTGTATCAATATAGACAATGACCTCTGGCTGTTTGCCCTCTCCCAGAACACTGCCCTGCATCAGCTGTGAGACATCCTTGACCCTTTCAGAGTAAAGAATGATCCTGGAATCATATTGATGGCCACAGATATTCTTGTCTGTTCCCCTCAAAAGAATCCTCTATCAGTATTGCCTTTTTATTCTTCTGCTTTGTCTGAACTGGACTATTTGTGGTCCATTGACTTGGTTCTCACAGCATGACTTGGAAGATCCACCACCCTCAGTCATTTCCAGAACGGAAAACCAGTTAGTGAGTAGAATCTCTCTGATCTCCTGGACTATCTGCCTGTTTCTCTTGGATGCCTGGTGATTACCGATTCCCCTATCGGCCCGCTTGCCTCTAAATTAAGCTTCTACATTCAGAAAGGAGGATCAGTAGAAATGTTGCAAAGTAGTAATATTACTGGATTAGCAATTCTGAGGCCCGGGGTAATGCTCTAGTAATGACAGTTCAGGCCTGTTTTTTATTTCCTGGGATGAGGGTGTCACTGGCTAAGCCAGCATTTATTGTCCATCCCTAATTGCCAAGAGGGCAGTTCAGCTTCAATCACATTGCTGTGGGTCTGCAGTCACATGTAGGCCAGACCAGGTAAGGGTGGCAGTTTTACTGACAATGGATTCACGGTCTTCATTAGATTCTTATTCCAGATGTTCAGTGAATTGAAATTCCACCATCTACCATGGTGGGATTCGAACCTGGGTCCCTGGAACATTTATCTGGGTCTCTGGATTAACTGCCCAGCAATAATACCTCTAGGTCATCACCTCCCTCTATTATTCCAGCTGGTAGAGTTTAAATTATTGGCATGTTGATAGTGGGGGATTTTGCAGTGATCATTCTGAGATGACTCGGAAACACACTACCTTTGCTCCACCAAATTATTTCATCAAGCCTGCAAACTTTGAACATTTTAGTGGTTACTGGCCCAGACGCTGGATCACATTCCAGAAGTGTCTCATATAAAGGTACAGAAATATGCTCCCTGCTAGTACAGTTCAATAATACCTTTACATTCAAGGCACTCACATCATCATTGATGCACGTTTCCTCAAAGGGGTTTAGGTAGTTCACGTGTCTATAGGTATAAGTATATATGTATCTCCCTTCCTCAAGTGAGTGATAGAGAATCACTCTTCCTTTAGTTAAAAAAAAGTAAATTTTGGATCTTATTTTCTTTCCCCCAAGCAGTGCAGTGTTTTTACCACAATTTACTGCCATGGTCAGAGCCATTGCTTTGCCTGCAATATCCACTCTTCTTAAATTGACTTTGTATACACAACCAGCTTTCCAAAATAACTTCCAGAGGTTGGTGCAAAGACATCTTAACTGTTGCAGTGTGAGCATATTAGTTTTTGGCCATTGCTCTTATTCTCCAGAACCTCCTTGTGTTCCCAGCTGCCCCTTCCTGCCCCTGGCTATTGACCTTCCTTTTTACATCTAGTGAAATAACTAAACAATGTGTTCAAATTCAGACATGGTGGCTGAAAGATCTATTATTGTGCTGCATTGTTCTATCTTCTATGTAGCTTTAACCATCTCATGATTAAAATCCATTTTTATTGTAACCATGTGGACTGTCAACTTGTCACACTTGTAACAGGCACAGGATGTTCCAACGGTTGCTACATTCAGTCTTGCCAAGGAACAAAGGTGGCTTGCTGTAAATTTTTACAAGTGACTCAGTGTTCTAGGGTCACTAAACAGTCAGATTTTTATAAATCATTTGGAGGCAGTTGTAGCACAAGTTTGCTACATTTGGGCTACTGCTTGGTCAGGGATTTAGAAGCAGAAGAAAGGGCAAAGGTCTTTCTATAATAAGCTTCAGGCAGTTAAGACTCGTGGAAGACGTAGAAGCCAGTTGACGCACTGAGAAGTAGGAGTTGAGGAAAGAAGTCTGTGTTCTATGTAAGTCCGGGGGACAATCTGGACTAATTTGGATTTGTAAAAAGCTTTGGAATCCATTGTCAGTTCAACACAGTTGAGAGTCAGATGAAGAAAGTCATTACTGCTTGTAGACAATGTCCAGCTAAGGAATGTGGAGAGCTTGGAACGTACCCAAACATATGAAATAATCAGATGGTTAGCTAGGGTGGATAGGAAGAGACTTTTTCCTAGGATGGTGACGGCGAGCACGAGGGGGCATAAAATTGAGGGGTGAAAGATATAGGACAGATGTCAGAGGTAGTTTCTTTACTCAGAGAGTAGTAAGGGAATGGAATGCTTTGCCTGTAATGGTAGTAGATTCGCCAACTTTAGGTACATTTAAGTCGTCATTGGATAAGCATATGGACGTACATGGAATAGTGTAGGTTAGCTGGGCTTGAGATGGCTATGACAAGTCGGCACAACATCGAGGGCCGAAGGGCCTGTACTGTGCTGTAATGTTTATGTTCTACCCAGGTTTAATGAATCTAGCTGTTTGCAAAAGAACTGGAATAACGCGGCCTCTATTTGTTCAGCGACGGGAGTCGGGAGAGAGTGCGAGGGGACTGCTGAGAAGGTGAAGCTTTTCATTTTTAAAAAGACTGACCTCGTGCAATCAGCGGCGGCAGCGGTGAGAGTGAGGACGGGGGGGGGCGGGGCTGTTGGGAAAGTAAGTTCTTCATTTCGGCAGCGGAGCTGAGTGGGAGCAGTCGAATTGCGCTCTGGGAAAGTGAGTGAACTGATATATTTGGGCGGTGGCTAAACCTGAGACATTACACGTGCAGTGTCTCCCACCTGCCCTCCTCCTGTAACCAAAAAAAAAGACTCTGTGATGTGTTGATAAGGTAAGGCTTTTCTTTTTCTTTGTTTACCGTGTGTTGAAAGTAGTGATTGGTAAAAATTTTATCTTTTCATTTATCTAGCATTTGATATTATAGTAGAACTAAGCTAAGCTTAAGAGCAAAAATGGCAGGAGATCCCAGATCCCTGTTATGCTCCTAGATAACAAAGTGTGGGACTGGATGAACACAGCACGCCAAGCAGCATCTTAGGAGCACAAAAGCTGACGTTTCGGGTTATGCCCCTCTTGCTCAATGTGGGAGCTCAGGGTCGCGGCTGCTGTCCCTGACTGCTACACGTGCAGAAGTGTGTCCAGCTGCAGCTCGTTAGACCGCATGATGGCTCTGGAGCTGCGGATGGACTCACTTCGGAGCATCCGCGATGCTGAGGAAGTTGTGGATAGCACGTTCAGCAAATTGATCACACCGCAGATTAGGATTGCTGAGGGAATAAGGGAATGGGTGATCAAAAGGCAGAAAATAAAAACAGGAAGGCAGTGCAGATGTCCCCTGCGGACATCTGCCTCCAAAACAGGTATACTGGTTTTGGATACTGTTGGGGGACATGGCTCACCAGGGTCATGGTACCGTGGTTTGGCTTTGCTGTACAGAAGGGTGGGAAAAAGAGTGGAAGGGCTATGGTCATAGGGGATTTGATTGCAAGGAGAGTAAATAGGCAGTTCTGTGGTCGAAAATGAGATTCCCAAATGGTATATTCCCTCCCAGGAGCGCAGGTCGACTGCAGGACATTCTGAAGGGGGAGGGTGAACAGCCAGCTGTTGCGGTGCATATAGGCACCTATGAAATAGGTGATAAGCAGGATGAGGTCCTACAAGCAGAATTTCGGGTGTTAGGAGCCAAGTTTAAAAAGTAGGACCTCAGAGGTAGTAATCTCAGGATCGCTACCAGTTCCACTTGCTAGTTAGAGTAGAAATGAAAGAATAGGCAGGATAAATGAGTAGCTTGAGAGATGGTGAGGGAGGGAGATTTTTGGGACATTGGGACCGGTTCTGGGGGAGGTGGGACTCTACAAATCGGATGGTCTACACCTGGGCAGGACTAGAACCATTGTCCTAGGGGGCTGCTTTTTCTAACGCAGTTGGGGAGGGTTTAAACAAATGTGGTAGGGGTGATGGTAACCAAATGAGGGGGTTAGTGGACATTTAATGAGGTAGTAACTAAAGTCTGTAAGGAGCTAGATAAAGAAGTCAGTGAAGGCAGGAGCTGGGGAATGTGGATTGGGAGCAGCTGTTTGAAGGTAAATCCAGATTTGACATGTGGGAGCCATTTAAAGAGAGGTTTATTAGAGTGCAGGACTAAAGGGAAGAGTAGGCAGAGAGCAGATGATGAATGCAAAGGGGCAGGTGGTCTGAGGTGAATTTGTTTTAATGCGAGAAGTGTAGTAGGTAAGGCAGATGACCTTAGGGCTTGGATCGGTACCTGGGAGTATGATGATGATTATTATTGCTTTTACTGAGACTTGGTTGAGGGAAGGGCAAGATTGGCAACTAAATATCCCAGGAGATAGACGTTTCAGGTGGGACAGAGAGGGAGGGAAAAGGGGTGGAGGAGTTGCATTACTGGTCAAAGAGGATATCACAGCTGTGCTGAAGGAGGGCACTATGGAGGACTCGAGCAGTGAGCCAATATGGGCAGAGCTCAGAAACAGGAAGGATATAGTAACAGTGGGGCTGTACTACAGGCCTCCCAACAGCGAGTGTGAGAAAGAGGATAAATGTGTGGAAAGATTATGGAAAGATGTAGGTGCGACAGGGTGGTGGTGATGGGAGATTTTGATTTTCCAAACATTGAGTGGAATTCACTTAGTGTTAGGAGTTTAGATGGAGCAGAATTTGTAAGGAGCATCCAGGATGGTTTTATAGAGCAGTATGTAAACAGTCCAACTTGGGAAGGGGCCATACTGGACCTGGTGTTGGGGAATAAGCCCGTCCAGGTGGTTGAAGTTTCAGTCGGGGATTACATTAGGAATAGTAATCACAATTCTGGAAGTTTTAGAATATTCATGGACAAAGAAAAGAGCCGTCCTAAAGGAAGAGTGCTAAATTGGGGAAAGGCCAACTATGGCAAAATTTGGCAGGAGCTGGGGAATGTGGATTGGGAGCAGCTGTTTGAAGGTAAATCCAGATTTGACGTGGGAGCCATTTAAAGAGAGGTTTATTAGAGTGCAGGACAGATTTGTCCCTGCGAAAATGAGGGATAGAGAGGGCAAGATTAGGGAACTGTGGATGACAGGTGAAATTGAGACTAGCAAAGAGGAAAAAGGAAGGATGCATAAGGTCTAGGTGACTGAAAACAGACAAAGTTTTGGAAGAATATTGGAAATGTAGGAGCAATCTGAAATGAGGAATTAAGAGGGCTAAAAGGGATCATGAAATATTTTTAGCAAATAGGGTTGAGGAAAATCCCAAAGCCTTTTATTCGTACATAAGGAGCAAGAGGGTAACTAGAGAAACGGTTGGCCCACTCAAGGACAAAGGAGCGAAATTATGCGAGGAGTCAGAGAAAATGAGTGAGATTATTAATGAGTACTTTTACGTCGGTATTCACTGAGGGGAGGGACATGACGGATGTTGAAGTTAGGGGTAGATGTTTGATTACTCTCGGTCAAGTCGGCATGGGGCGGGGGGGGGGGGGGGGGTAGTGTTCGGTATTCTAAAAAGCATTAGGGTGGACAAGTCCAGATGGGATCTATCCCGGGTTTCTGACGGAAGTGAGAGATGAAATAGCTCGGGTCTTAACAGATGTCTTTGCAGTATCCTTGAGCATGGGTGAGGTCCCGGAGGACTGGAAAATCGCTAAAGTTGTCCCCTTGGTTCAGAAGGGTGGCAAAAATAATCCAGGTAATTATAGACCGGTGAGCCTGACATCAGTGGTGGGGAGGCTGCTGGAGAAGATAATGAGGGGTAGGATCTATTCCCAGTTGGAAGAAAATGGGCTTATTAGTGATAGGCAACATGTTTTTGTGCAGGGAATGTCATGTCTTAGCAACTTGACAGAATTCTTTGAGGAAGTGACAAAGTTGATTGATGAGGGAAGGGCTGTAGATGTCATATACATGGACTTCAGTAAGGCATTTTGATAAGGTTCCCCATGGTAGATTGATGGAGAAAGTGGAGTTGCATGGGGTCCAGAGTGTACTAGCTAGATGGATAAAGAACTGGCTGGGCAACAGGAGGCAGAGGGTTGTAGTGGAAGGGAGTTTCTCAAAATGGAAAACCGTGACCAGTGGTGTTTCACAAGGATCTGTGTTGGGACCGTTGTTGTTTGTAATATACATAAATGATCTGGAGGAAGGTATAGATGGTCTGATTAGCAAGTTTGCAGATGACACCAAGATTGGTGGAGTAGCAGATAGTGAAGGGGACTGTTGGAGAAGGGAGCAGAATATAGACAGATTGGAGAGTTGAGTGGAGAAATGGCAGATGGAGTTCAATCCGGCAAATGTGAGGTGATGCATTTTAGAAGATCCAATTCAAGAGTGAACTATACGGTAAATGGAAAAGCCCTGGGCAAAACTGATGCACAGAGAGATCTAGGTGTTCAGGTCCATTGTACCCTGAAAGTGGCAACGCAGGTCGATAGAGTGGTCAAGAAGGTGTACAGCTTGCTTTCATTCATTGGATGCGGTTTTGAGTACAAAAGCTGGCAGGTCATGTTATAGTTGTATAGGACTTTGGTTCGACCACATTTGGAATACTGTGTACAGTTCTGGTTGCCACATTAACAAAAGGAAGTGGATGAGTTGGAAATGGTGCAGAGGAGGTTCACCAGGATGATGCCTTGTATGGAGGGCACTAGCTAAGAAGAGAAGTTGAGTAGATTAGAATCATTTTAAATTAGAAAGATGGCGGTTGAGGGAGTCCTGATTGAGGTCTACAAAATCATGACAGGTATACACAGGGTGGATTCCAGAGTGGGGGACTCAATTACTAGGGGTCATGTTTTCAAGGTGAGAGTAGAAAAGCTTAAGGGAAATATGCGTGCAAAGTTCTGCACGCAGAGGGTGGTGGGTGCCTGGAACGCATTGCCAGCTGAGGTGGTAGAGGTGGGCACGACAGCGTCATTTAAGATGCATCTAGGCAGATACATGAATGGGCAGAGAGCAGAGGGATACAGATCCTTGGAAAATAGGCGACAGGTTTAGATTAGAGGATCTGGATCAGCCCAGGCTTGGAGGGCCAAAGGGCCTGTTCCTGTGCTGTAATTTTCTTTGTTCTGTTTTCTTCTTTGATGCAAGTGCGTAGGTCCTGGAATGTAGATTCAAGAATCCTGTGGAATGCAGTCTCAGACTGCTCACATCCTGTGGCTCATCATTGAGGAGTCTGTGATGGAGTAGCATTTGAGGGAGTTTGAAAGCTAGGTCTTTAAAAGTGAAAATCTGGAATCCTTTCTGAGGAAACAGAGGTATCCAAATGTGGACTTCAAGCTTCAAAATCTCCCCTCTTCCAACCACATCCCAAAACCAGCCCAGCTTGTACCCGCCTCCCTTACCTGGCCTTTCTCTCACCTATCCCCACCTCCCACCTCAAGTCCCACCCCCACCCCCTACCTACCACCTCATCCAGCCTCCTTGACCTGTCTGTCTTCCCTGGACTGACCTATCCCCACCCTAACTCCCCACCTACAATCACCTTTACTGACTTCATCCCTGCCTCTTTGACCTGTCTCTCCTCAACGTATTATAGACCAGTGAGCCTTACCTCAGTTGTTGGTAAAGTGTTGGAAAAGATTATAAGGGATAGGATTTATAATCATCTGGAAAAGAATAAATTGATTAGGGATAATCTGCACGGTTTTGTGAAGGGAAGGTCATGCCTCACAAACCTTATTGAGTTCTTTGAGAAGGTGACCAAACAGGTAGATGAGAGTAAACCGGTTGATGTGGTGTATATGGATTTCAGCAAGGCGTTCGATAAGGTTCCCTACAATAGGCTATTGTACAAAATGCGGAGGAATGGAATTGTGGGAGATATAGCAGCTTGGATCGGAAATTGGTTGCTGAAAGAAGACAGAGGGTGGTAGTTGATGGGAAATGTTCATCCTGGAGAGCAGTTACTAGTGGTATACTGCAAGGGTCGGTGTTGGGTCCACTGCTGTTTGTCATTTTTATAAATGACCTGGATGAGGGCGTAGAAAGATGGGTTAGTAAATTTGCAGACGACACTAAGGTCGGTGGAGTTGTGGATAGTGACGAAGGATGCTATAGGTTGCAGAGAGACATAGATAAGCTGCAGAGCAGGGCTGAGAGGTGGCAAATGGAGTTTAATGCAGACAAGTGTGAGGTGATGCACTTCGGTAGGAGTAACCGGAAGGCAAAGTACAGGGCTAATGGTAAGATTCTTGGTAGTGTAGATGAGCAGAGAGATCTCGGTGTCCATGTACACAGATCTTTGAAAGTTGCCACCCAGGTTGACAGGCCTATTAAGAAGGCATACAGTGTTTTAGCTTTTATTAATAGAGGGATCGAGTTCCGGAACCAAGAGGTTATGCTGCCGCTGTACAAAACTCTGGTGCGGCTGCACTTGGAGTATTGTTTACATTTCTGGTCACCGCATTTATAAGGAGGATGTCGAAGCTTTCGAAAGGGTGCAGAGGAGATTTACTAGGATGTTGCCTGGTTTGGAGGGAAGGTCTTACGAGGAAAGGCTGAGGGACTTGAGGCTGTTTTCATTAGAGAGAAGGTTGAGAGGTGACTTAATTGAAACATCTAAAATAATCAGAGGGTTGGATAGGGGTAGCCTTTTGCCTAGGATGGTGACGGCGAGCACAGGGGGGCATAGCTTTAAATTGAGGGGTGAAAGATATAGGACAGATGTCAGATTTCTTTACTCGGAGAGTAGTAAGGGAATGTAACGCTTTGCCTGCAACGGTAGTAGATTCGCCAACTTTAGGTACATTTAAGTCGTTATTGGATAAGCATGTGGACGCACATGGAATAGTGTAGGTTAGATGGGCTTGAAATCGGTATGACAGGTCAGCACAACATCGAGGGCCGAAGGGCCTGTATTGTGCTGTAATGTTCTATGTTCTAATATGTTCAATGCATCTGCTCCTTTATCCATCTTCCATTTGCCTCCCCATCTCTCTCTATTTATTTCAGAATCTCCTTCCCTGCCCTCATTTCTGAAGAAGGATCCAGACCTGAAACGTCAGCTTTCCTGCTCCTCTGATGCTGCTTGGCCTGCTGTGTTCATCCAGCTCTACACCTTGTTATCCCTGAATCCTAATGCAATGTCTTGACCCACAATACAATTAACACCTTGAAGGGTATCCGAGAAATTTGAGATCTGTACTGAGAGATGTACATTGTAATGTGATGTGCACTATAGGGGGGTTCGATGACTGTAATAGGTAAACTCATGTTTACTTTGTTACATATAGATGTTAGAGTATAAGTTTTAGAAAGGAGTTTTATTGTTCTAAATCTGTATTGGAAAATGCAGTTTTTGTTCAAAACAATGGCTTTATTAGTCAGTACTTTGGATCTAAACAAAAAGTATATGTAAATGATTTGGACTTGAATGTGGGACAGTTGATCAGTAAGTTCATGGATGATGTGGAAAACTGGTAAGGTGGTAAATAGTGAGGAGGGTATAGATGGTCTGATCAGTGGCAAATGGAATTCAATCTGAAGTGTGAGGTGATGCACTTGAGCAGAACAAACAAGACAAAGGGACCACATGATGAATGGTATGACGCTGGAAAGCACTGAGATTCAGTATGTGCATGTACATCAATCCTTGAAAATAGTGGGGCACAGTACAGTGGCCCTTGTTATCACCACTCCCTCACAATGCTGGGGACCTGGGTTTGATTCCACCCTGTGGTGACTATGTGGAGTTTGCACATCTCTCCCTGTGTCTGCATGGGTTTCCTCCAGGTGCTCCAAAGATGTTCCGGTTAGGTGGATTGGCCATGGGAAATGCAGGGTTACAAGGATGGGGTGGGGGAAGTGGGTCTAGATGGGATGGTCTTCAGAGGGTCAGTGTGAGTTCAATGGGCTGAATGGCCTGCTTCCACATTGTACTGATTCTATAATTACATAAAGTAAGGTGATGTTGGAACTGTATAAAACATCAGTTAGGCCATTACTTGAGTACTGTATACAGTTCTGGAATCCATTATAGAACATAGAAAAGTACAGCACAGTACTGGCCCTTCGGCCCACGATGTTGTGCCGTGGAATAATCCTAATCCAAAAATAAAATAACCTAACCTACATTCCCCTCAATTCACTGCTGTCCATGTGCATGTCCAGCAGTCGCTTAAATGTCACTAATGACTCTGCTTCCATGACTACCACTGGTAAACTATTCCATGCGCTCCCAACTCTCTGGGTGAAGAACTGGACACAATATTCCAATTGTGGTCTCACCAGGGTTTTGCAGAGCTGCAGCAAAACCTCACAGCTCTTAAACTCGACCCCCCTGTTAATGAAAGCCAAAACACCATCTGCTTTCTTAACCTTATTCACTTGAGTGGCAATTTTGAGGGAGCTATGCACTTGAACACCAAGATCCCGCTGTTCTTCCACACTGCCAAGAATCCTGCCTTTAATCCTATGTTCAGCATTTAAGTTTGACCTTCCAAAATGCGTCACTTCACATTTATCCAGGTTGAACTCCATCTGCCATTTCTCAGCCCAGCTCTGCATACTGTCAATGTCTCGCTGAAGCCTGCAATAGCCCTTGATACTATCAATGGCACCTCCAACCTTTGTGTCATCAGCAAATATACTAACCCACCCCTCAACCTCCTCATCCAAGTCATATATAAAAACTACAAAGAGCAGAGGCCCAAGACCAGAGTCCTGCAGGACACCACTCAGCACTGACCTCCAGGCAGAATACTTACCATCTACAACCACTCTCTGCCTCCTGTCAGCCAACCAATTCTGAATCCAGACAGCCAAATCACTCTGTATCCCATACCTCCTGACCTTACGAATTTTATAGGAGCGATATAATAGTACTGAGGGAAATTTACCAGAATGTTGCCTGGGCTGGAGAGTTTCAGTTTGAAGAGGGGTTGGGTTATTTTCAGTAGAGCAAAGGTGACTGAGGGCAGACATGATTGAGATGTATAACTTTTGAGTGGCATAAATAGGTAGACAAGAAGGAACTTTTCCCCTAGATGGAGGATCAGTCAGGGATAGAGGTTTAAGGAAAGGGTCAGGAAGTTTAGAGGCGATGTGAGAAAAGGTTTTTCTCACACAGGGTGGTGGGAATCTGGAACTTGCTGCCTACAAGGATTGAGAGAGGCAGAAACCCTAATGACACTGAAGAAGTATTTCATTGTTACTGTGATGGCAAGGCATTTAAGCCAATGGTCCAAGCGCTAGAAATGTAGAAAATAGGAGCAGGAGCAGGCAATTCGGCTCCTTGAGCTTACTTGGTCATCCATCATTTTGGCCAATCAGCAAGCTAATTTTGCCTTCCTCCCAAATCCCTTGATTATTTTCGCCATAAGAACACTAGCCACTTCTTTCTTGAAAACACAATATTTTGGCCTAAAAATGGGATTAGAATAGTTAAGTGCTTATTGACCACTGCAGACCCAGTGGTCTGAATGGACTTTTTGTGTACTATCAACCTCTATGATTCTAACTTACTGGTTCCAACCAGACCATGACATAAATGTGGCAGTCCCAATTTTTAAAAAATCCATACACCTGACAACTGGTCAGTTGGCTCAAATTAACTGTTGAGTATAGGCTGTCCCTGTGTTGTGGATGGGTACCATTTTTGAGTCCATCTGCAAGTTGATTTTGCACACAAGTCTGAAAACAACAGCAGATTGTATGTTGGATCTTTAAAATTACATCCCTGTATGTTTTGGGATGACATACCCAGCTCTGGGAAACACAACAGTGAGAAACCGAAGACTGCAATATACTTGGATTTTATAACAATGATTATTTTCAGAGTTGATAGTCAATAAATGACAACATGATTTAAAAATGTTTATTGATTCTAAATATTTTCCTTTTCAGATTTTCTCATTTTTCTGAACATTTGGTCATCAGGTGTTGGCATAGCCTACAGTAGCCTGTGATCACCATTATTTATAATAATATTATACATTTACAATTCCTGCTCAGCCATTGTCAGGACTTCATTTTGAATTCCACTTCTCTTTAGTGCACTTTATTAAGTTTCTGCTGTCTTAGAATCTCTAATATGTAGAGGACCACTTTACAAGTTCACCAATGCAACCCTAATCCAGAGGGCTCAGCTTATTTCTAGAGAGCATTAAGACACTGACCTCTCAACACCAAACCCATCCCTTCATCCGCTTCTGATGTAATACAGTCCCGAGGAAGAGCTTTGCTGTAGTTCCAATCGAGGGATGAGAAACTTGACCTACTTTGTACACGCAAACCTAATTTATCTTGATTGTTTATCCAGCAAGCTAAAAATAGTAAAGTTCTGTCTCGATATCAAGACAACTCAAACCCCCTGCAAAAGCCAAACTATACTTGCTGGTCTCTGTACGGTGGGGGGTTACTAGACCCCAATTGCTTCACAGCATCCACACTGTCTCAAGAGGGATTGCACTTGGAAGTGACTGATACCTGCTCTCCCAGCCTCACTTTGATAACTACACACTCTGCCACCTACACCCTTCCCTACTTCACCATAAACCTTATTGATTATCCAGGGTGGGGAAATCATTCGCTCATCAAGATCTGACTAAGCCTCAACCACCCAGTGGGAACATTTTTAAATCCGATATCAAGTATTTTAATTTTCCAAGTGCTCCAGGCGTAGGTAATGCGAGAGTTGGTTTCTCCTTCTCATATTGCCGAGTGAAGGACAATTTGTTGCATTAGTTGTTGGAAGTGTAGTACTTGTTTAATAGTGAAGTCAGAAGAAAAATTGACTTGTGTGGAATGAACAATTGAGATGACATGGTGAGTACAGTCAGAAACTTTCCTTGCAGCACAAGACAATTAATTGCAGTGAGTCACAACTGTTTCCTCACATCTCCACTGGGGGACAGAGCAGAAAGAAATATCTCACACTGGCAGGACCCACAAATGCTATAATATGGTGGCTTCAAACATGGCTTCAATCCATCTGAAACACAAAATACGACCACAGTTCAACAGATACAGTGAGCAATTAGTGAAGTGAGAACAAATGTTAGAAACAGTAACGAGCCGGTTCCACTATTCAATAAGATCGTGGTTGATTTTGTGTCCTAACTCCATATGCCTACCTTGGGCCCATATCCCTTGTTACTTTGTGCTTAAAGAAAATTAGTCTTTGATTTAAATTTAACAATTGCATCAACATTGGTTGTTGTTCCTGGAACAGAGTTCCAAACCTCCACTACACTTTGCATGTAGACATGCTTGGGTAACATCTATTCTGTATGGTCTGGCCCTAATTCTTAGACTTTGCCCCCGAGTTCTAGAATCTTCAATCAGTGGAAATAGGTTACCTTTGTCTAATCTTTCTTTCCATGTCAACATGCTGCAGACATTGATTAGATCAACCCTTAACCTTCCAAATTCTAGACAAAATAGAGGCCTAATTATCTAATCTCTCATCATGTAACCCCTGAAATCCAGGTATCCTTGTAAATCTGCATTGTATTCCCTTCAGGGCCAAAACACCCTTAAGGCGTGGTGTCCAGAACTGCTCACAATACTCTTAAGCGAAAAAGTATTTTGTATAACAGCAGTATTTCTGTACTCCAGCCCCTTAGATATGAAGGCCAGCATTCCATTTGCCTTCTTGACTAATTTCTGTATCTGTTCATGACATTTTAAAGAGCTATGCATGTGAATGCCCAAAATCTGTTGTACATTCACTAACATTTAACATTGTGACCTCTGAAGAAATTCCAAGCTATCCTTTTTTTTTGGTCTGAAATGCAAAACCTCACATTTGCTTATGTTAAAATCCATCTGCTACTGCTTTGCCCAATCACCTAATCTATCAGTGTGCAGCTGGAGGAACACAGCAGGCCAGAGGAATATCATTTTCTGAAGAAAACGTCAACTTTCCTGCTCCTTTGATGCTGCCTGCCTGCTGTGTTCCTTCAGCTCCACGCTGTGTCAACTCCAACTCCAGCACTGGCAGTTCTTACTATCACCTAATCTATCATGGCCTGTTGTAATTTTATGTAGTTGATACTGTCTGCAATGTTGCCCAAATTCTGTATCACTAGCAAATTTGGATAAGTGACTTCTAATGCCATTATCCAAATTGTTGACGAATATTGTGAAATATTGAGACCCCAACAAAGATCCCTGTAAAAACCAGTCATGTCCTACCAATTAGAATATTTACCCATTATTCCAATTGTTTCCTGCCACTCAACCAACTTCCAATTCCAAATCAGCAATTTGCCCTCAGTTTCAAGGGTTTCTATCTTAGCCATCAATCCCCTGAATCTCTTGTGTGGGACATTTTCAGAAGTCTTCTGGAATTATCAACATCCATAAACTTAGCTCTATCCACCACCTTTGTCACCTCTTCAAAAAAAACAGATTTGTTAGGCACATGAAGCCAAGAGCATAAATGCTTGCACTGCATGCACCCTGGAGGGTGACATGGTGGCTCAGTGGTTAGCATTGCAGCCAAATAGCGCCAGGGACCTAGATTTGTTTTCAGCCTTGAGTGACTGTGCAACCTCCACACAGACATTCTCCATGTGTCTGTGTGGGTTTTCTCCCACAGTCCAAAGATGTGTAGGTAGGTGAATTGGCCACGTTAAATTGCCCATTCTGTATAGGCTAGGTGGGCTAACCCTTGTAAATACAGGATTACAGGGCTAAGGAAGGGGCTGCCCTTTGGAGGGTCAGTGCAGACTCATTGGTCTGAATGGCCTGTTTCCAAACTCTTTCCATGAATGTGTTGGGAACAGGATGTGGTGAATCATCTGGACAGGAGTGGGCTGCAGCCAAGTCGAAAGAAAGAATTGTCCATTTAACGCCCCCCTCAGGAGTGGGGCAAACAGCATCCATTGTATAAGTGTCCATTCAGTATCACACCTCCTGCCAAATTACGGTCTTTTCTAAAAATTTATGCAAAGATACTGGGTCTATGGACTGGGTGGTCAGCCATCACCTGGCACTGTCAAGAAAAATGGTGAATCTGGCTCCAACTTGGTACGGGGAATGGTGAGACTTTGCCCAGTCGGCATCCTCTTTTCCAGCTCCATTTTGTGTTGCAAGCCCGGAGTAGTGCCACCACTGTCCTCCCTATTTGTTGCAGCCTATGTATGCACTGTTCAGGTATTACAAGGTATTTAAGATCCTGCATCTTCCTGTAATAACACCAGTCAGACTAGTGATTTTTAGTTCTTCTTTTTGGTCAGGTAACATGCATGCCAATGTCTTATTCTGACTGTCGAGCATTCATATGTGAAACCAAACTATGGTATCTTTTTTTCAGTTTTGCACTGCACTTCAGTCTGATTGGTATGGGGGTCTACATTCGGAGCCGGAAAGACTGACTGTGTGGCAGCACATCCCAGCCCATCTTAAGCTCAAAGCTAAATGTGAAAACATGTCAGAGGACCTCAAAGTGAAGAAAGCACAGATCTCAATTCTGTTTTTCAGTATGTGCTCCTGGTCTCGGCTGAAGAACCTTGCTGGGTAAGAGCAACACTTACCTCTGTGCTGTGTGTGTGTCCTCGGCTTTGAATGTGTAGTAAAGGACGTTCTTGTGGTGAAGCTGAAACAGTACACTGGGTCCAGAGTGGTCATCATCCTTTGATCCCTTGACAGTAAAGCCCAATAAAGGCAAGCTCTCTGCAGCAACTTTGTTCTGTCACAACAAGATGAGCACACTCATGGTAAATTTTTATTGAAGCATTCCAACCTACGTTCAGTATCCCAATTATACAATTCCCATTCTTATTTTACAGTTCTGCCCTGGTTTTTCCCCCACCGTGTCCTTCTGCAGCCCTCGGGTGTCTCATTCCAACACTATTTACTCTGGCCACCACCCCAGCGTCAGCTACCTGGGTATCAAGCTCTGAAATTCCCCTACTTAATCTCCTGGATTTCAATTCCTTCTCTGCTAAAAGTCTGAACTTTTTTTAAAACAAACTTTTTGATCAAGCATTTGACCACTCCTCCTGAGAACTCATTCTTTATGTCAGTGCTAGAACATAAAACATAGAACGTTACAGTACAGCACAGGCCCTTCGGCCCTCGATGTTGTGCCGACCTGAAGCCAATCTAACCTACACTATTCCATGTATGTCTATATGCTTATCCAGTGACGACTTAAATGTACCTCAAGTTGGTGAATCAACAACCGTTGCAGGCAAATTGTTCCATTCCCTTACTACTCTCTGAGTAAAGAAACTACCTCTGACATCTGTACTATATCCTTCACCCCTCAATTTAAAGCTATGCCCCCTCGTGCTCGCCATCACCATCCTAGGAAAAAGGCTCTCCCTATCCACCCTATCTAACCCTCTGATTATTTTAGATGTTTCAATTAAGTCACCTCTCAAACTTCTTCTCTCCAACGTAAATCTCCTCTGCACCCTTTCCAAAGCTTCCAAATCCTTCTTATAATGCGGTGACCAGAAATGTACGCAATACTCCAAGTGCGGCCGCACCAGAGTTTTGTACAGCTGCAGCATAACCTCTTGGTTCCGGAACTCGATCCCTCTATTAATAAAAGCTAAAACACTGTATGCCTTCTTAACAGCCCTGTCAAACTGGGTGGCAACTTTCAAGGATCTGTGTACATGGACACCGAGATCTCTCTGCTCATCTACACTACTAAGAATCTTACCATTAGCCCTGTACTTTGCCTTCCGGTTACTCCTACCAAAGTGCATCACCTCACACTTGTCTGCATTAAACTCCATTTGCCACCTCTCAGCCCAGCTCTGCAGTTTATCTATGTCTCTCTGCAACCTATAGCATCCTTCGTCACTATCCACAACTCCACCGACCTTAGTGTCGTCTGCAAATTTACTAACCCATCCTTCTATGCCCTCATCCAGGTCATTTATAAAATGACAAACAGCAGTGGACCCAACACCAACCCTTGCAGTACACCACGAGTAACTGGTCTCCAGGATGAACATTTCCCATCAACTACCACCCTCTGCCTTCTTTCAGCAAGCCAATTTCCGATCCTAACTGCTATATCTCCCACAATTCCATTCCTCCGCATTTTGTACAATAGCCTACTGTGGGGAGCCTTATCGAATGCCTTGCTGAAATCCATATACACCACATCAACCGGTTTACTCTCATCTACCTGTTTGGTCACCTTCTCAAAGAACTCAATAAGGTTTGTGAGGCACGACCTACCCTTCACAAAACCGTGCTGACTATCCCTAATCAATTTATTCTTTTCCAGTTAATTATAAATCCTATCCCTTATAACCTTTTCCAATACTTTACCAACAACTGAGGTAATGCTCACTGGTCTATAATTACCAGGGTTGTCTCTACTCCCCTTCTTGAACAGGGGAACCACATTTGCTATCCTCCAGTCGTCTGGCACTATTCCTGTAGACAATGACGAGTTAAAGATCAATGCCAAAGGCTCGGCAATCTCTTCCCTGGCTTCCCAGAGGATTCTAGGATGAATCCCATCCGGCCCAGGGGACTTATCTATCTTCACACTCTGTAGGATTTCTAATACCTCTTCCTTGTGAATCTCAATCCCAACTAGTCTGGTAGCCTGTATCTCAGTATTCTCCTCGACAACATTGTCATTTTCTAGAGTGAATACTGTTGAAAAATATTCATTTAGCGCTTCCCCTATCTCCACTGACTCCACACACAACTTACCACTACTATCCTTGATTGGCCCTTAATCTTAGTTTCGTCATTCTTTTATTCCTTAAATACCTATCGAAAGCCTTAGGGTTTACCCTGATCCTATCCGCCAACAACTTCTCATGTTTCCTCCTGGCTCTTCTGAGCTCTCTCTTTAGGTCTTTCCTGGCTACCACATAGCCCTCAAGTGCCCTAAGTGAGCCTTCACATCTCATCCTAACATAAGCCTTCTTCTTCCTCTTGACTAGAGATTCCACCTCCTTCGTAAACCACGGCTCCCGCGCTCTACAGCTTCCTCCCTGCCTGACAGGTACGTACTTATCTCGGACACACAGGAGCTTTTCCTTGAATAAGCTCCACGTTTCTAACGTGCCCATCCGCTGCAGTTTCCTTCCCCATCCTATGCTCCCTAAATCTTGCCTAAACTCATCGTAATTGCCTTTCACCCAGCTATAACTCTTGCCCAGTGGTATAAACCTATCCCTTTCCATCACTAAAGTAAACATAACAGAATTGTGGTCGCTATCACCAAAGTGCTCACCTACTTCTAAATCTATCACCTGGCCGGGCTCATTACCCAGTACCAAATCTAATGTGGCTTCGCCCCTTGTTGGCCTATCTACATACTGTGTCAGGAAGCCCTCCTGCACACACTGGACAAAAACTGACCCATCTATAGTACTCAAACTATAGTGTTCCCAGTCAATATTTGGAAAGTTGAAGTCCCCCATGACAACTACCCTGTCTCTCTCACTCCTATCGAGAATCATCTCTGGAACTATTCGGAATCCTATAGAAAACTCCCAACAGGGTGACCTCTCCTTTCCTGTTTCTAACCTCAGACCATACTACCTCAGTTGACGAGTCCCCAAACGTCCTTTCTGCAACTGTAATACTGTCCTTGATCAACAATGCCACACCTCCCCCTCTTTAACCATCTTCTCTGTTCTTACTGAAACATCTAAATGCCGGAACCTGCAACAACCATTCCTGTCCCTGCTCTGGCCACAACATCGAAGTCCCAGGTACTAACCCACGCTCTAAGTTCACCCACCTTATTCCGGACACTCCCGGCATTGAAGTAGACACACTTCAAACCAACTTCTTGCTTGCCGGTGCCATCTTGCGTCGCTGAAACTTTATTTTGGACCACCCTACTCTCAACCTTTTCTATAGTCAAACTACAATTTTAGTTCCCATCCCCCTGCTGAATTAGTTTAAACCCACTCGAATAGCCTTAGCAAATTTCCTCCCCAGGATATCGGTACCCCTCTGGTTCAGGTGAAGACCATCTTGCTTGTAGAGGTCCCACCTACCCCAGAAAGAGCCCCAATTATCCAAGAATCCAAAACCCTCTCTCTCCCTATTCCTCGCCGCACTAGCACGTGGCACGGGCAACAAACCAGAGACAACAGCTCTGTTCGTCCTAGCTCTCAGCTTCCATCCTAGCTCCCTGAATTTCTGCCTTAAATCCCCATCTCTCTTCCTACCTATGTCATTGGTGCCAATGTGGACCACGACTTGGGGCTGCTCCCCCTCCCCCTTAAGGATCCCTAAAACACGATCAGAGACATCACGCACCCTGGCACCAGGGAGGCAACACATCAACCGTGAGTGTCTCTCGTCCCCCCCCAGAACCTCCTATCTGTCCCCCTAACTATGGAGTCCCCAATGACTACTGCTCTGCTCCTCTTCCCCCTTCCCTTCTGAGCAGCAGGGATAGACTCTGTGCCAGGGACTTGTGCCCCACTGCCTTCCCCTGGTAAATACCCCCCGCAACAGTATCCAAAACGGTATTGTTGAGGGGAATGGCCACAGGGGATCCCTGCACTGCCTGCCGGTTCCCTTTCCGTCCCCTGACCGTAACCCATCTGCCTTTTTCTTGTACCTGAGGAGTGACTACCTCCCTGTAATTCCGCTCAATAACCCCCTCTGCCTCCCGAATGATCTGAAGTTCATCCAGCTCCAGCTCCAGTTCCCTAGCGCGGTTTTCAAGGAGCTGGAGTTGGGTGCACTTCCCGCAGATGTAGTCAGCAGGGACACTAGTGGTGACCCTTACCTCCCACATTCTGCAGGAGGAACATTCAACTGCCCTGACCTCCGTTCCCATTATTCTAAATTCCCAAGACTTAAAAAATAAAGAATAAAAAATAAACTAGTTACCTTACCAATAAGGCACACAGAACCTTTTTTTTTGGTTCGAGGAGGAGGATGGGTGGGAGACACTACTTGAGTAGTGTTTCAGGCAACGCAACCACAAATATATTACCTCACTTACTCACCAGTCCTCATCTATGTTTCTTTTGAAGTGCTTTGTCTTGGTTTGCTATATAAATGCAAGTTGATGTTGTTGGCCAAGATGCCATATAAATGCTAGTTGTTCTTGTTGTTGGCGGCCAGGGATTGCTCGCCCATAAAAACAGCAGCTTGTGAATAGAAGAAACCTGAGTCCCAGCTTGTGCTGGAATCCATTGGAACTGGCTCGGTTCAGAGGAGTGCAAGGGAAGTGGCATAAGGTACAAATCCCTATTTGGTGGAAGAGTAATCAGATAATGTTACCAGTGTCCTGGGGCTAGAACCTATAATGAAAGGACACAGGCTCGGCAGGTTAGCCAGAGCCAACAAAACCAAGACACCACAGTTCAGGGAAAAGTGATAAAAATGAAGGATCCGGGCAAAAACGCCAAAGATCAACCTTTGTGGAAGTGGCAGACTACATCAAGCACCCAAAGGATCGCCTGGCCAGTGTGAACTCCTCTACTTAGGTATAAACCTTTATATTCTGAGACTGATCAGGGAATGTCAGAGAAACTTAATGGATGCGTGCAGAGATTTTAGTCTTGTATGAATTGCATGCCTGCTTTTAACCCTTCCTTGTCCGAATAGCTGTGTCTTTCATTATTTAGCCAGAGACCCTCTTGAAAACTGTTAGCAGCAACCAGAGAGAAGGATGATGAAAAAGAACCATAGAACTACTTTTCCAGTGTTCCTTCCATCATAACTCATTTTTCTCCTGTTTCTGTGTGTATAATAGGCTTTTGTGTCAACCTGGGTCTGAAAAATCAGGTAAATTGGGACGTCATTGCATACTTTTAAAATCTTTTAACTTTTGTGATGACTACAGGGCTTGATTTCCAGCACAATATTCCCAGTGAAGTGTGACATTTCCGAAGTACGACATGTGTTTCCGGGTTCATAAAATTCCCTACATTGTGGGAGGAACCATTCAGCCCATCGAGTCTGCACTCGTCCTCTTAAGGGCATCCCAACCAGACCCACTGCTTCCCCCAACCTATCCCCGTAACCCTGCACACATTGGCTAATCCGCTAACCTGCATGTCTCTGGTCTGTTGGAGGAAACTGGAGAACCTGGAGGAAACCTATGCAGATGCAGGGGGAATTCACATGGACAGTCACTCCAGGCTGGGATCAAACCTGTTTCCCTGACACACTAAGGCAAAAGTGCTACCAGTCACTGCCACCCACACCATCGGAAAAGCTTCCATTTTACTCATGGACATTAAAAATGACATCAAAAATGAATGATAATCTAACAATAATCCCCACATCACCTGACGCAGGCTCAAATCACACATTGCAAGTTTATTTACTAAACATGAGCTTTAATTTTCCTTACTAATCTCTTGCATTGAACCTTGTCAAAAGCCTTTTGAAAGTCTAGATATAAAACATCCACTGATTTCACCCTTGTCCACTCTACTGGTCACATTCTGAAAAAACTGAAGATTTGACGAGCATGATTTCGCTTTGGTGAATCCATGCTGACCAGAACCAATTCTGACAGTGCTTTCCAAATGCTCAGTTATTGCACCCTTAACTGACTCGCGCACTTTCCCCGCCACCAATGTCAGGCTGACCTGCCTATAATTCCCCATTTTTACACTCTCCTTTTTTTAAAAGAGTGGTATTACATTAGCTATCGTTCAGTCCATTGAAACTGTTCCAGAGTCTGCAGAATGCAGGAAAATGATCACCAACACATCTGTTATTTCTAGGGCCACTTCCTTAAGTATTCTGGGATGCAGAGCATCAGGCCCTAAAGATTTATCAGGTTTTCCCAATATCATTTCCTGAATAATAAGTATTTCCTTCAATACCTCCTCCATGTTGACCCTCTGTCCCCTCGCATTTCCTGAAGATTATTTATAGCCTCCTTAGTGAAAACAGATTCAAGTATTTGTTCAACTGGTCTGCCATCTCTTTGTTGTCCATTACGAATTCACCTGATTCTGACTGCAAGGAACCTACATTTGTTTTCACCAATCTTTTTGTCTTAACATATCTATAGGAGCTTTTGCAGTCAGATTTTGTTTTCCACAAGTTTACTTTCATATTCTGTTTTCCCTTTCCAAATTAAACCATTTATCTTCCTTTGCTGAGTTTTATATTTCTCCCTGTGGGGATCCCGTTGGAATGCAGGGACCTTGACATGGAAGATTGATTGGCTGGGGGCCAGGTGCAGCAGGGAAGGGACACCTGGCAACCAGTCCCCTTAGTGAAAACTGGAACTGACCCAGCAGCAGAGCTCCAACCACCTGGAGAGAGGGAGAGAGAGAGAGAGAGAGAGAGAGAAGACAACCAAGTGCGAGACCAACCTTCATCAAGAGCATCAGAGCTGACTACACAGCCTGGCCAAGTGTGACTGCGTGGTTAGTGTGTTGTCATAGTCTGGTAGCCAGTACTAATTTAGATAAGGATTGTAACAAAGACTTAATTGCTCTTTCAATTACAACATTAATGTAAGAATCGGACATTTTACTGCAAAAGAGAGGGTTTTGGATAATATTCAGCCTTTGTATCTTCAGTATGCTTTATGAATAAATGTGTCGAATTTCAAGTCAACTTTTGACCATTTTGTTTGTGTCACAAGTACCCAAGTAAGATGCGTTTACATAGAATCTGGCTGGAGTATGCAAAGCAGGGACTTAGATATGCTGTATGTGAAGATTTGTATGTTTACCCAGTTGGCTTTAATTCATTGCTAATCCCAAGAAACTACATTTGCAAAACCTCCGCTCACTTGTCTATGTTCCTTTCTACTCTCTTTATGTCCTCTTCAGAATTTACTTTCCTACCTATCTTTGTGTCATCTGCAAATGTACCTGCCGTACCTTCAGTCCCTTCATCCAAGTCATTTATATGATATGTAAGAAGTTGAGGCCCCAGCCCTGATCCGGGTGGGGGGGCGGAGTTGAGGAGTAAAGGGAGAAATAAGAGAGATGAAAGGAGAAAGTAGAGGGGTAAAGGAAGAGAATTGTGCTGACAGTACTTACACCACTCGCTCTGTATGTGTACAGCACCTTCTCATGGATGACAAACCAGAGTTTCTTCCAATGTCTCTTGTTCCTCTTACACCTCTGGAGATATCCACTCATTGACACTCCCTCGGCTGAGGCTTCAACCTGACAAGCACCAAATATCTCATTAGAAAAGAAGGCAAAGAACAGGGTTTGGGTCAGTCTGACATAGGGAGGGCTCTCCCCCTTCAAGTTCAGTCTCAGAGAGAGGTGTCCCCCCGCCCCCCACCATGATCAGTCTCTCACACACATAGAGAGGTCTCCCCCGGGGTCAATCTCACACTCAGAGAGAGGGTTCCCCCAGGGTCAGTCTCAGGGAGAGGTTCACCCCCCCACCAGGATCAGTCTCACACATTGAGGGAGTTCCCCCCCGCCACCCCCTCCCCTGTTGGGGTCAGTCTCACGTGGGAGATAGGTGTTGTGCGATTGGCCTACCTCCTTCAGAGCCATTGGAACCCTCTTCTGTTTGCGGAGGGAGGATGTGTGGAAACTGTGAAACACTGACGAGATGGTAGTGCCTGGTGAGCGAGTGAACAACGATGCGGCCTTTTCATTCACTGTCATTAATTCTGCAGACAAGATTCAAAAGGCATGTTCAAGTGAGGATGGCTAACAGGGTGGTGACCGTGGCATTCGGCACACTTGCCCGCATCAGTCAGAGCATCGAGCACAAGAATTTAGATCTCATATTACGGCTGTACAAGACATTGGTAAGGCCACATTTGGAGTACTGCATACAATTCTGGTCACCCTGCTACAGGAAGGATGTCATTAAATTGGAAAGAGTGCAAAAAAAAATTTACAAGGTTATTACTAAGACTGGAAGGTTTGAGTTATTAGCAGAGGTTGGATAGGCTGGCACATTTTACCCCTGGGTGTAGGAGGCTGAGGGCTTACCTTATAGAGGTTTATAAAATCATGAAGGGCATGGAATAGGGTGAATAGCCAAGGTCTTTTTCCCATGGGTGGGAGAGTCTAAAGCTAGAGGGCATAGGTTTATGGTGAGCAGGGAAGTATTTAAAAGGCCTGGAGGAGTAACCTTTTCACACAGAAGGTGGTGTGTTTATGGGATGAGGTGCCAGAGGAAGTGGTAGAAGCAGGTATAATTACAATATTTAAAAGACATTTGGACCGGGTACATGATAGGAAAGGTTCAGATTAGATTCCCTACAGTGTGGAAACAGGCCCTACGGCCCAACAAGTCCACACCGTCCCTTGAAGCATCCTACCCAGACCCATCCTCCCATAACCCACACCCCCCTGAACACTACAGGCAATTTCCCATGGCCGATCCACCTAGTCTGCACATCTTTGGACTGTGGGAGGAAACCCACGCAGACACGGGGAGAATGTGCAAACTCCACAACCCAATTGATACGGGCCAAGCACAGGCAAAATAAGACTGGTTTAATTTAAGAAACCTGGTTGGTGGACAAGTTGGACTGAATGGTCTCTTTCCGTGCTATATGATTCTATGACTCTATAATAGTTATAGCATAGAATATAGTCATTCTGCCAGTCATTTCACTGCTGGCTGTCTTCAATAACCAACTCCTGCTCCCCAAACTCTGCCAATCGCTTTCTCTTTGGATAACAACCTGATGGTCTTTTGAAAACAGAAATTATTGGAGAAACTCGGCAGGCCTCTTGGCATCTGTGGAGAGAAAGCAGAGTTAATATTTTCGTATCAGAGATAATAGGAACTGCAGATGCTGGATAATCCGAGATAACAAAGTGTGGAGCTGGATGAACACAGCAGGCCAAGCAGCATCCTAAGACTTTGTTATCTCTTAATATTTTGGTAGTAGTTTGGAAAAGCCGGTATATATGTTGATAATAGAGAATGGTGGAAGGAATCCATGTGAAGTGTCCAGCAGATAGCAATTATGCTGATTGGCTGTTGGGTTGAAGATTTGCATTGGCACAATCAACTAAACAGGACTATGGAGGAAGTGTTGTCAAGGAATGGTTGTGGATGCACCAGGCGGTAAAGAAGGTAAATGGTATATTGGCCTTCATCTTGAGAAGTTTCGAGTACAGGAGCAGAGATGTGTTGTTGCAGTTGTACAGGGCCCTGGTGGGGCCACACCTAGAATAGTGTGTGCAGTTTTGATCTCGTTTTCTGAGGAAGGATGCTGTTGCTCTCGAGGGAGTGCAGTGAAGGTTTACCCAGGCTGATTCCAGGGATGTTGGGACTGACGTATGAGGAGAGATTGACCAGGTTAGGACTGTTTTGGCGGGAGTTCAGACGAATGGTGCGAGGGAGTGGGGAATCTCGTTCAGGCGAATGGGGTGGTGGGGGCGGGGAATCTCGTTCAGACTTATTGAATTCTAACAGACTAAACAGGGTAGGTGCACGGAGGATATTCCTGATGGTGGGTGTGTCCAGAACCAGGGGTCATGGTATGAGGATTTGGGGCCAACAATTTAGGATGGAGATGAGGAGACATGTCTTCACCCATAAGAGCGGTGAGCCCGTGGAATTCATTACTACAGGAAGTAGCTGATGCCAAAACATTGAATGTATTCAAGAGGTGAGTAAATATAGTACTTGGGGCAAATGGGATCCAAGGTTATGGGGAGAAAGCAGGATTAGGCTATTGAGTTGGATGATCAGTCATGATTGTGAAGAATGGTGGAGCAGGCTCAAAGGGCCGAATGGCCTCCACTTGCGCCTCTCTTCGATGTTTCTATGTCAGCAAGGAAAAGGAGGGGAATATGTATCTGGTTATAGCATCCTATTGGAGGTGGGGGTAATGGCAGCTTTTGATTTTTTATATGTAGATGGTAGTGAGGACAAAACTGAGGACCAGGAGGACCTTAATGATGTCGTGGGAGGGAAGAGAAGGGGTCGAAGCAGAAGAATGGGAAATGGGTTGGATATAGCCGCACACCCCACCTACCCCTGCCCGCCCCAATCAGAACAGCTTTAGGATCCTCAGCTTCTTTGTGAAATAAAGGCCTGAACCATCACATTTACCAACTCCTCCACCTGGCTGGAGTCGTCCTCACTTTGAGCAACTTCTCCTTTAATTCCACCTCCTTTCTTCGGATCAAAGGTGTGCCAGTGGGTACCTGCATGGGCCCCAGTTCTAGCTGGCTCATTCTGGGCTATGTGGAACATTCTGTTCCAGTCTTACTCGGGTCCCTCTCAACTCTTTCTGGTGCATCAATGACAGCAATGTTGGTTTCTTCTCTCATGAAGAATGGAAAAAACTTATTAATGTTGCTTCCAATTTCTAGCCTGGTCTCATCTTCACCTGGTCCATCTCTGACTCCTCCCTTCCCTTCCTCGACATCTCTGTTTCTGGGGATAGAATGGCCACTAATATCCACTACAAACACACTAACTCCCACAGTTAATTACTTTGACTATACATCCTCACACCCTGCTTCCTGTAAAAACTTCATTCCATTCTTCCAGTTTCTCTGGCTCTGTCATATCATACGATGTCACCTTCATGGGGCAGGCTTGGGGCTTGAGAAATATTCATCTTTTTCCTCAACTAAGGATTCTGGGTCATGAGGTTCAGAGGGCTCTCAGCTCATCTGATCCATTTCTTGCACTTCTGCCCTCACCTCTTCTCTTCCCTCCCACAACACCAACAGGGTCTTCTGGCCCTCACTTTCCACCCCACCAGCATCCACATCTAAGGATTTTTAGTTGCTATTTCTGCCACCTCTAGTGAGATGCCACAACCAGATACATATTCCCCTTCCCTTCCTCATCAGTCTTCCACAGGGACCATTGCCTGCAGAACACCACAGTCTACTCCTCCTCTACTCCCAACATCACCCCACACCCCCATGGTACACTCCCCTGCAATCCTCCTCCCTCTTCATTATCCAAAGCTCTCTAGTCTACTGTAACATGGTTTCCTTTACACTGGGGAGATGAAATGCAGACTAGACAACCACTTTGTGTAAAACCTACATTTCTTCCTCAAAAATGACCTCAAACTTCCTTTTGCTTGCCACTTCAACATTTCTGTCTTGGGGTTGCTGCAGTGCTCCGGGGAAGTTCAGTGCAGTCTAGAAGAACAGCGTCCCATCTTCTGCTTGATGACCCTGCAGTCTTCAGAACTCAACGTCGAATTCAATAATTTGATAATCTGACCACCTTCCTTGATGTCCTTTACCTACCACCACACTTCAGGCCCCATAATGACATGGGCTGCTTTCAGCGGAGGCAAGCTATTTTTACCTAATTATGATCCCACTATCTTTTGTTTTTTTCTGGCTTATCCATTATCCATTCTTTTGTCCACCTGATTATTTTTCTCTCTCTCCGGGCTCCATCTCCAACTATTTGCGCACTCCTTCCCAGTCCTCATCCTCTGTCCTCGATAAGTATAACACTTTTTTTTCATAACTATTAATAGTTCTGAAGAAGGGTTACTGGACTCAAAACGTTAAGTCTTCTTTCTCTCCACAGAGTCTGCCAGACCTACAGTCGTAGAGTCATACCATGTGGAAAAAGGCCCTTTGGTCCATTAGTCACGCCAACCATGTTCCCAAACTAAAGTAGTCCCACCTGCCTGTTTTAACCATATCCCTCCAAACCTTTCCATATTCACGTATTTATCCAAATGTCTTTTAAACGTTGTAACTGTACCTGCATCCACCATTTTCTTTGGCAGTACATTCCACACACTAACCTCTCTGTGTAAAAAAAAGTTACCCTTCATGTCAATTTAGAATTTTCCTCTTCTCACCTTAAAATATCGCCCACGTTTTGAATTCCCTCACCTTAAGAAAAAGACCTTGGCTATTCACCTTATCTACGCCCCTCATGATTTTATAAACCTTGATTAGGTTGCCTTTCAACCTCCTACACACCCGTGAAAAATGCCCCAGCATATCGAGTCTGTCCTTATAACTCAAACCCTCCGTTCCTGGCAATGTCCTGGTAAATCTTTTCTGAACCCTCTCCAGTTTAATAATAACCTTCCTATAAGAGGGCAATCAGGACTGCACACAGCACTCCAGAACAGGCCTTACCAACGTACTGTACAACGTCAACATAACATCCCAACTCCTCCTCTCAAAGGTTTGAGCAATAAAAACAAGCCTGACTGCTGAAGTTCTCCAATAATTGCTGGCTTTGTTTCAGATTTCCAGCATTCCTAGAATTTCTTTTATCTCTTTTGCAAAGCTATGACTGTATTTACCTGCATCACGCTTTGACAGGACAAACAAAGCAAGGTAATACAGTATAATAAAATGTGAGGCTGGATGAACACAGCAGGCCCAGCAGCATCTCAGGAGCACAAAAGCTGACATTTCGGGCCTAGACCCTTCATCAGAGAGGGGGATGGGGTGAGGGTTCTGGAATAAATAGGGAGAGAGGGGGAGGTGGACCAAAGATGGTGAGAAAAGAAGACAGGTGGAGAGGAGAGTATAGGTGGGGAGGTAGGGAGGGGATAGGTCAGTCCAGGGAAGACGGACAGGTCAAGGAGGTGGGATGAGGTTAGTAGGTAGGAGATGGAGGTGTGGCTTGGGGTGGGAGGAAGGGATGGGTGAGAGGAAGAACAGGTTAGGGAGGCAGAGACAGGTTGGACTGGTTTTGGGATGCAGTGGGTGGAGGGAAAGAGCTGGGATGGTTGTGTGGTGCAGTGTGGGGAGGGGTCGAACTGGGCTGGTTTTGGGATGCGGTGGGGGAAGTGGAGATTTTGAAGCCGGTGAAATCCACATTGATACCATTGGGCTGCAGGGTTCCCAAGCAGAATATGAGTTTGCTGTTCCTTCGGGTGGCATCATTGTGGCACTGCAGGAGGCCCATGATGGACATGTCATCTAAAGAATGGGAGGGGGAGTGGAAATGGTTTGCGACTGGGAGGTGCAGTTGTTCATTGCTAACCGAGCGGAGGTGTTCTGGAAAGCGGTCCCCAAGCCTCTGCTTGGTTTCCCGAATGTAGAAGAAGCCACACTGGGTACAGTGGATGCATATACAGTAATTCTGGAGTACTGTGTACTGTTTTGGTCACCCTGCTGTAGATAGGATATTATTAAACTGGAGAGGGTGCAGAAGAGATTTACAAGGATGTTAGCGGGACTGGAGAATTTGTGTTGTAAGGAGAGGGTGGGTCCTTTTTCCCCTGAAGTGTTGAGGTTGAAGGGTGACCTTTATACATGTTTATAAAATCATGACGGGGATGGATAAAATGAATAGCAAAGGTCTTTTTCCTAGAGTAGGGGAGTTCAAAACTGGTCAGTGTAATTCTAAGGTGAGAAGAAAGATTTAAAAGGGACCTGTGAGGCAATTTTTTTTCACACAGGGTGATGTGTATGTGGAATGAACTGCCAGAGAAGTGGCAGATGCAGGTACAATTACAACATTTAAAAGGCATTTGGACAGGTACATGAATAGGAAAGGTTTAAAGAGCTATGGGACAAACGCAGGCAAGTAGGACTAGTTTAGTTTGGGAAACTTGGTCAGCGTGGATGAGAAGGGTCTGTTCATGTGCTATATGGCTGTGGGTCTATGATTCTATAATGAACAGTAAGATTCTGGGAAGCACCATGCATCAGAGGAATGTTACTGTGCATGTCCATCAGTTCTCAAGGTGTCGGAACATGTGAATAAACAGTTAAAGCGCACATGGCATGCTTACCTTCATTAGTCAAGACATCGATTTAAAGGACAGGGAAGTTCTTGGTTAGGCCACTGCTGGAGTATTGTGTGAAATCCACAGTATTAATGTGACAGCACTGGAGAGGCTGCAGAGACGTTTTGGTTTTCCTTAGAGCAGAGGAGACTGAGAGGGGACATGATTGAGCTGTACAAAATTATGAGGGGCACAGTCAGGGTAGACAGGAAGAAACATTTCCCCTTGATGGTGGGATCAATGACCAGGGGAAATAGATTTAAGGTAAGGGACAGAAGGTTTAGAGAGATGTGAGGAAAAGCTTTAATACCCAGAGGGCGGTGGGAATCTGGAACTCACTGCCTATAAGGGTGGTAGAGGCAGAAGCCCTCGTAACAGTGAAGAAGTATTTAGATGTGCATTTATGATGCCAAGGAATACAAGGCTATGGGTCAAGTGCTGGAAAATGGGATGAGAATAGTTAGGTAGTTATTTTTGATGGGTGCAGACTGGATGCGTGCTATAGATCGCTCTCACTTTATGACACACTCCCAACAGTCTGTTCCTGAATCTAACCACTCACTGCAATCAAACATGTTTCCTCATGCAATCTTTAGTTCTATTTCCATTCATCTTACATCAACATCATCAATTCTTTCCTGTTCCTTCTATCAACTCTGTCCAGACCCATTCTGGTTTTGTATACCTGTATAAAATCTCTCCTCAGCCCGCTCTTCTCACTTGAGAGAGGAGCTTAGAAGAATAAGAGGAGATCTGTTAGAAATCAATATTCCAATTTAGAAATTCTGACAGGGATTGACGGAATAAACACTGGAAAGATGTTTCCGATGACAGTGGAGTCTGGAACAAGGGATCCATGGTATAAAGATACAGGGTGGGGCATTTAGGACCGAGCTGATGAGAAATGTCCTAACCCAGAGTGGGCTGAACCTGTGGAATTCTCAGTTGCAGAAAATGGTTGAGGCCGAAACATTAAATGTTTTCAAGAAAAATTTAGATAAGAGTTCTTCGGGCTAAAGGGTATGGGCAGAAAGCAGGATAAGGGGACTGAGTTGGATGATTGAAAATGATCATTTTGAATGGCTGAGCAGGCTTGAAGCGCTGAATGGCCTAATCCTCCAATTTCCATGTTCCTATGTTAAAAGAAAAGTTAGTTGCTCCAATCAGGTGACATAACAGACGTTCCTCATTGCTGGGAATCTCCTTAATGAGTTCATATACTTTCGAAAGTATGGCACCCAGAACAGGACACAATCAAGTGCTTGAGTATATAATACAGAATGCATTAAAGAGGCCATGCGTTATATTGTGCCCTCCCAGCTTTTTCACATTGCTACAAGCCTTCGCCCCTGCCCCCCACAGATGACAGGGAAACAATGGCCGAGTGGTATTATCACTGGACTGTTAATCCAGAGACCCAGAAAAAAACTTGGAATTAAGAGTCTAATGATGATCATAAATCCAGTGCAGATTGTTGGGAAAACCCAGCTAGTTCACTAATGTCCTTTACGGAAGGAAACTGCTATCTTTACTTGGTCTGGCTTACACGTGACTCCAGAACCACAGCAATGTGGTTGACTCTTAACTGACCTCTTGGCATTAGAATTAGAAATGGAATTAGAATCCCCATAGTGTGGAAACAGGCCCTTCGGCCCAACAAGTCCACACCAAACCTCAGAGCATCCCACCTAGACCCATCCCCCTATAACCCACCTAATCTACACCTCCCTGAACACTATGGGCAATTTAGCATGGCCAATCCACCTAACCTCCACATCTTTGGACTGTGGGAGGAAAGCGGAGCATCCAGAGGAAACCCAAGCAGACACGGGGTGAATGTGCAAACTCCACACAGACAGTCGCCCAACTCTGGAATTGAACCTGGGTCTCTGGCGCTGAGAGGCAGCAGTGCTAACCGTTGTGCCACCGTGCCACCCATTAGGGATGGACAATAAATACTGGACTAGCCAGTTATGCCCTCATCCTGTGAAATAATTAAAAAGTCGGAGGAAGTGGGAGAGGTGGGTACAATTACAACATTTAAAGAACTTTTGGACAGCTACATGGATTGGAATGGTTTAGAGGGATTTAGGCCAAACACAGGCAGATGGGATTAGTTCAGTTCCAGAAAATTAGGCTGAAAGGCCTGTGTACGTACTATGACTCTATGACTCTTCCTCCTCCAGCATAACAGTGTCCTGGCTCCTCCCTCATATCACAGGACTCCCTCACCACTCCCACCTCTCAAGTAATTGCTCACCTCAACCCTGTGCTATGAGATACTGGTATTACCTTTTCTCTTCAGCTCCCTGTGGCACTGGTCACACACTCTGGCCATCCTGCCTTTCAGATACTTGAGTGGATACTTGTTCCTGGAACATGTTCGACATATAACCTGCAATAGGCAGACCAGAGAGATTGTGAGTACAACTATATTTGCTTTTACTCTCTAAAAGTCCTACCTCCAGTCTTTCCCCTCCAAAGCTTTGCGTCCTTTCAATGCATCATACCTCCCAATGCCACCTTCACCCAAACTCTATGTTTAAATCCCTCTAATTAGGTACCTGCCCCTGCCACAGTATGGAAGCAAAATCACAAATGGCATCTTGTGTAATTGACAAGGATTAACTTTCCTTCTTTGTCATTTTTAACCTGTCTATAGCACTTGACAAATTGACCACAATCAACTTGCTTAACACATCTCTCCTATGGTCCAAGATAATAAAATGTGAGGCTGGATGAACACAGCAGGCCAAGCAGCATCTCAGGAGCACAAAAGCTGACGTTTCGGGCCTGGACCCTTCATCAGAGAGGGGGATGGGGAGAGGGAGCTGGAATAAATAGGGAGAGAGGGGGAGGCGGATCGAAGATGGAGAGTAAAGAAGGTAGGTGGAGAGAGTATAGGTGGGGAGGTAGGGAGGGGGGAGGTAGGGAGGGGATAGGTCAGTCCAGGGAAGACGGACAGGTCAAGGAGGTGGGATGAGGTTAGTACGTAGCTGGGGGTGCGGCTTGGTGTGGGAGGAAGGGATGGGTGAGAGGAAGAACCGGTTAGGGATGCAGAGACAGGTTGGACTGGTTTTGGGATGCAGTGGGTGGGGGGGAAGAGCTGCATCCCTTCCCCTCCACCCACTGCATCCCAAAACCAGTCCAACCTGTCTCTGCATCCCTAACCGGTTCTTCCTCTCACCCATCCCTTCCTCCCACACCAAGCCGCACCCCCAGCTACCTACTAACCTCATCCCACCTCCTTGACCTGTCCGTCTTCCCTGGACTGACCTATCCCCTCCCTACCTCCCCACCTATACTCTCTCCACCTATCTTCTTTACTCCATCTTCGGTCCGCCTCCCCCTCTCTGCCTATTTATTCCAGCTCCCTCTCCCCATCCCCCTCTCTGATGAAGGGTCCAGGCCCGAAACGTCAGCTTTTGTGCTCCTGAGATGCTGCTTGGCCTGCTGTGTTCATCCAGCCTCACATTTTATTATCTTGGAATTCTCCAGCATCTGCAGTTCCTATTATCTCTCCTATGGTCCATTTGGGTGGGACTGGTCTCACCTGGTTCCATTCTTGCTATTGCATCATAGCTTGAGAATCATCGGAAATGGCTCAATTTCCTGTTTCTGTACCGTTAACTCTGCTCCCCCATGAAATTGTCCTTGACCCCCTGCTGCATCTCATTGGCAAAGCCTTTCAACTATAGACTGTCAATTTTCACATGTACACTAATGACATCCAATCCTACGTCTGCCACCGCCTCCATCAGTCCTTACACTGAATCTAAATTGTTACATTGCTTGTCTGACATTCGATATCAGATAAACAAAAACCTTCTCTAATTAAACAATATCAAAACCATTTTCTTTGCTTCCTGCCACCAGCTCCAGATCTCTCCCTGATAACTATTTGAAGCTGATCCAATGTGACAAACAACTTTAGAATCAAAGAGATCTACAACACACATAAAGGGCATTAGGCCCATCATGTCCACCATGACACCAGTCAAGACAGACGCATTACTAATCTAATTCCATTCTCCAGTATTTGTCCCTTAGACTTGTGCCTTGGCTTTGCAGGGGCACATCGAAATACTTCTTCGATGTTATGAGGGTTTTGCCTCTACCACACTGATGGGCAGTGAGTTCCAGATTTCTACCACCTTCTGGATGAAAATGTTTTTCCTCGCATCTCCTCTAAACCTTCTGCCCCTTACCTTAAATCTATGCCCCCTGGGTCATTGATCACTCCATCAATGGGAAAAGTTTCTTCCTGTATATCCCAACTATTTTCTACATCTCAATCTCCTCCTCTCTAAAGTGAACAACCCCAGTCTGTCCAAACTCTTTACAATACCGAAAATCTCCAGCCTAGCCAACATCCTTTGGTCATATTGGACCCCAAGCTGATTTCCAATCACATATTTGTTCCATCACTCTGACCACCCATTTTCAGTTGTATGAAGTTCCTCAACTTCACCCCATCTCAGCACATTACCTGCTGAAACCCTCGTTCCTGTCTTCATTACTTCGGACTCAACTATTCCAATCCTCCTATATTTTGCTGTCTGTAAACCTGAAGTCACCAAAAACCTACCACCCTTGACCCCTGTCAAATCCTGTTTCCCAACCAGTTTTGAGGAAGGGTCACCAGGCCTGAAACGTTATCTCGGTTTTCTCCTCCACAGGTGTTGCCAGACCTACTGAGCTTTTCTAGCAACTTTGTTTTTGTTGCTGATTTACAGCATCCACAGTTCTTTGGTTTTTACACTGATTCCTGGTCAAGCAACACTTCCTTTTCAAAACATTACTCCACATTTCCAAATCTCTTCATGATCTTTCCCTCTGTATCTCTGTAACTTCCCCCCAGCCCCACTTTCTCTGATATATTTGTGTTGCTCTAGATCAGGCCTCACGTGCACCCCGGAATTAAACCACTCCCACTCTAATCTCTATAAATCTCTATGACGTTGTGCCTTCAACACTGTGCCTTGAGTTTCCTCTTTAAGTAACCTTTGGCCTCAAATTGCCGTTCAAAGCAAAGTACCACAGATGCTGATGATTGGAAATAAAAGCAGAATGACTGGAGAAACTCAGCATCTGTGGAGAGAGAAAAATAAAGTTTATATTTGAGTCCAGGGACTCTTCTGAAGAACAGGCCATTCAAAAAACAGTCAATTCAGATTTGAAATGCTAACTCTGTTTCTCTCTCCACAGATGCTGCTAGACCTGTTGAGTTTCTCCAGCCATAGTTCCACGTCAGATTCTATTTGCTCCAACGAATCATGTTGCTACATTTCACTTATGTTAAAGTCACTATATAAATGCATGCAGTAGTTTAAGTGGCTTCTGATAGGGCAATGATAGAGTTGACCTACCTTCCCACATGCATTGCAGTGTTGACGTCTCCATGTCAGGGAGAAGTCACTTGAGCAGATCATACACATCCCCACTCGGGAGTCAGGGATCAGCATTGGAGGCTTGGCACCCAGACCGCTGTCAGTCTTCTCTGAGAACAGCTGGAGAAAGGGCACACAGTAAGGACAGCCATTAAATTCACAGAGATCTTGGGAGGAAACAAGATTGTAGTTGGATCAGAGTACAGTGAACACAGAGGGCTATAACTTCAAATTGGCTCAGAGTCCAGACCATTGTCCTACCCCATCATCAAGAATGTGTGTATCTGTTTCTTCTGGAAGTGTGACTGATTTTGCAGTTCAGTGGGAAAAATGGGTCCCACATTTTAACCATCAGAGACAATGGGAATTGCAGATGCTGGAGAATCCAAGATAACAAAGTGTGGCACTGGATGAACACAGCAGGCCAAGCAACATCTTAGGAGCACAAAAGCTGACGTTTCAGGCCTAGACCCTTCAACCTGAGTCAATAGATGTGAGGCTGAAAAAGAATAGCAGGTTAGACAGCGTCAGGGGAGCAGGCACATCAATGTTTCAAGCTGTCTGACCTGCTGAGTTCCTGCCTACTAACCAGAAATGACTGAGAGATTCAACTATTTTCTGACAGGTGGTTGACATATCTGAAGTTTTCTTGTGTGGCACAGAAGGACTGCTAAAGGTCCTTCTTCCTGGAGATTATTTCCCGTCAGCTTTTGTGCTCCTAAGATGCTGCTTGGCCTGCTGTGTTCATCCAGCTACACACTTTGTTATCCCACATTTTAACCATGTTGTCTTAGCCTTGGCTCTTTTTCTAGTTGCAACATACGACAGGATCAAAAGGATTTGGCAGTCTAGCCTGGAGGAGCAATCTCAGAGATGTGATAGGACATTTACTAAAGAAACGCAAGCAGGTATTGTCCATAGTCATCAGTTCTCTGCTTGTGCATTATTTTCTGGCTTTCCTGATGCTGTGATCCTGTCGGATGCCCTTGGGGAAAAAGGTCAGGTGTGTCAATCCTCAGTCAAATAGGAGTTACCCCATCCTTTAATGCAGCAGCTCACTCACCAACTGTGTCAGCACTCTAATGCTTCTGCACAGCTCACACCAGGCCTGCCTCCTTATCAGAAGACAATAAGGATGCAAATGCTGGAAACCTGAGTCGATAGATGTGAGGCTGAAAAAGCATAGCAGGTTAGACAGTGTCAGGGGAGCAGACACATCAATGTTTCAGGCTATCTGACCTGCTGTGTTCCTGCCTCCTCACCAGATCTGACTGTGAGAGATTCAACTATTTTCTGACAGGTGGTTGGCATATCTGAAGTTTTCCTGCGTGGCACAGAAAGACTGCTAAAGGTCCTTCTTCCCCACAATACACAGAAAACATAAGAAATAGAGCAGATCATTCTGCCCATTAAGCCTGGTCCAACAGTCAATGAGATCATGTCTGATCTTGGGTTTCAACTCCACTTCCCTACTCCCTATATCCATGGAGTTCCTGAGAGATCAAACATCAGCACAACTCCGCTTTAAATATGTTCAACGTTGGAGACTCCACAACGCTCCAGGGTAGAGAATTGCAAAGATTGTCAACTCTTTGAAAGAAACTTCTCATTTCAGTTCCTAATCAGTCCCTAATCTTTGTGGGAAGATGATATCATAAGATGGATGCAATGGAGACAGAAAAACTGGGAGAATGGGAATGGAGTCCTTCCAGGAAGCAGGGTATGAGGAGATGTAAGGTCAAGGTAACTGTGGGAGGCAGTGGGTTTGTGGTGGACATTGGAGGACAACCTATCATCAGAAATGCAAACAGTTAAGTCAAGAAATGAAGGGAGGACTCAGAGATGGAACAGGTGAAGGTGAAAGCAAGATGGAAACTGGAAGAGGTAAAGGGAACTGCAGATGCTGGAGAATCCGAGATAACAAAGTGTGGAGCTATATGAACACAGCAGGCCAAGCAGCATCTCAGGAGCACAAAAGCTGACATTTCGGGCCTAGACACTCCATCAGAAAAGGGGGATGGGGAGAGGATTCTGAAATAAATAGGGAGAGAGGGGGAGGCGGACTGAAGATGGATAGAGGTGAAGATAAGTGGAGAGGAGAGTATAGGTGAGGAGGTAGGGAGGGGATAGGTCAGTCTGAGGAGGATGGACAGGTCAAGGGGGCGGAATGAGGTTAGTAGGTAGGAAATGGAGGTGCAGCTTGAGGTGGGAGGAGGGGTTAGGTGAGAGGAAGAACCAGTTAGGGAGGTGGACTCGAGCTGGGCTGGTTTTGGGATGCATTGGGCGGTGGGGAGATTTTGCAGCTGGTGAAATCCACATTGATACCATTGGGCTGCAGGGTTCCCAAGCGGTTGCTGTTCCTGCAACCAACGGGTGGCATCATTATGGCACTTCAGGAGGCCCAGGATGGACATGTCGTCTAAGGAATGGAAGGTTGATTTAAAATGGTTCGCCACTAGGAAGTGCAGTTGTTTATTGCGAACCGAGCATAGATGTTCTGCAAAGCGGTCCCCAAGCCTCCACTTGGTTTCCCCAATGTAGAGATAGCCACAACGGGTACAGCGGATGCAGTATACCACATTGGCGGATGTGCAGGTGAACATCTGCTTGATGTGGAAAGTCATCTTGGGGCCTGAGATGAGGATGATGGAGGAGGTGTGGGGGCATGTGTAGCACTTCCTGCGGTTGCAGGGGAAAATGCCAGGTGTGGTGGGATTGGAGGGGAGTGTGGAGCGGACCAGGAGGTCGCAGAGAGAGTGGCCTCTCTGGAAGGATGGAAAAATGTCTTTAGTGGTGGGGTCAGATTGTAGATGGTGGAAATGTCAGAGGAGACATTTCTTCAGCCAGAGAGTGGTGGGCCTGAGGAATTCATTGCCACAGAGCACAGTGGAGACCGGGCCATTATATGTCTTCAAGGCAGAGACAAATAAATTCTTGATCTCTCAGAATTAAGGGCTACGGGGACAGTGCAGGGAAGGGGAGTTGAAATGCTCATCAGCCATGATTAAATGGCGGAGTGGACTCGATGGGCCGAATGGCCTTACTTCCACTCCTGTGTCACATGGTCTTATGGACTAAGGGGATTCTCTTTTGGCGGCGGTAGCTGTGGGAGTCGACTCCTAGAATACACCTCCTCCCATCCACCTTCCTGCAAAAATTCCATCCGCTATTCTCAATTCCTTCGCCTCCGCCACATCTGCTCCCAGGATGAGGCATTCCACTCCTGTACATCCCAGATGTCCTCGTTCTTCAAGGACCGCAACTTCCCCACCACAGTGGTCGAGAACACCCTCGACCGTGTCTCCCGCATTTCCTGCAACTCATCCCTCACACCCCGCCCTTACAATAACTGCCAAAAGAGAATCCCCCTAGTCCTCACATACCACCCCACCAACCTCAGGATACAACGCATCATCCTCCGACACTTCCTCCTTAACTTTAGGTCCTAGAAGCTGTAAGGTGCCTGAACAGAAAATGAGGCGTTGTTCCTCCAGCTTTGTTGGAACCCTGTGACAGGCCCAGCACAGAAACAAGGTGGTGTCTTGAAAGGGCAGCATCTGAAAGGCCAGAGCTATTCCCAAGGACAGTGTGCTGGGTGCTCTGCTAAGTGGTCACCCAATCTGTTTTTGGTTTCCCCACTATAATGGAACTGCATTGTGAGCAGCAAATGCAGTAGACTAGATTGAAAGGAGCACAGATAAAACACTGCTTCATCGGGACAGTGAGGGAGGCAGGAAGGGAAGGGGTGAATACTACACCTTCTGCAATTGCATGGGAAGGTGACCTGGGAGGAAACTGGATGAGGAAGTGTTAGAAGTGATTGAGAAGTGGACTAGATTGTTACAAACAGAATGGTTCCTGCGGAATGCTGACAGTGATTTAAACCTTCAAGTTTGGGAGAAATCATATCAAACTTAGAACGTTAACTCTGTTTCTATCTCCACGGATGCTGCCAAACCTGCTGAGGTTTTGATTTGATTTCGTTTGATTTGAATTTTGATTTTTGATTTATTATTGTCACATGTACTGAGACACAGTGTTATTTTGCATGCAAATCATATCTTACATAAGTATATCAGGGTAATAGAACTGAATACAGAATATAGTATTACAGCTGCAGAGAAAGTGCACAGAAACATCACAGTCTGTGTGTTTTTGAACAACCTCATTTTTGCCCACATTATAACACAGTTGTCACCTTGTTGCCCACTGCCTGAACCCTGTCTACATCTCTTCGAAACCTCTCTGTGTCCTTCCTACAATTTATTTTCCACTTAGCTTTATATTCTCAGCAAGTATAAATGCAGCTAGGGGAAGGTGGTGGGATTGTTATAATGTCATTGAATTAATCCAGAGGTCCTGGCTAATACTCAGAGTTCAAGTCCTACCATGGTAGTGAGTAGAATTTAGTTTATAAAGCTCAAATATAAAACTAATCCCTGTGATGGTTGACATAGCAGTTATAATTGATTGTTTATAAAAACCCACCCCATTTGTGCACATTCTTTGAGGAGAGAAATCTTCCATCCTTACCTTTTCAGCCTACGTGTGACTCCAGACCTATAGCAACATGGCTGACTCTTATCTACGCTCCAAAATCGCAAAAGTTGCCACTAGTTTGAGGGCCATTTGAGATGGGCAACAAATGTTGATCTTGCCAGGAATGACAATTTTGCATTGAGGAATAAAGAGAACAAAATCACTTTGTCTGTTTGCCTCACACAATGAAATGTTTGCTAGAACTATGATCTGTATCAACACCGGGAAATAATGATGATAATATGATCTCTATTGCAACACTAACCTCAGCATTCCCTCTCAGGCCCAAGAGTGTCTGTGTCCTCTGATAATCATCTACTACTTTGCTGATATCAGCTAGCCACTCATCGCGCTCTGTAGAGGAACTGACAAAAGAAAAGTTGGATCAATCATGATTGACTAAATAAAAAAGAATTACTGATATCAAACTGGACACACTCTACAATTGTTTCAACTAAACAAAGCCATACATTTCTCTGAACAGAGTAAACCTGCCTGGTTTACAATTTAAGCAATGCCTGGCAGTGAACTGTCAATCATCATTAGCTGTTGCATTCACCTGGGCAAGGCCTCTACCAATCAAGTTCCATTTTCTATCAATCAGCACTCTCTTGTCGTACAGTGTAAAATATTGGATTTACTCTTTATTGGCATTCCTATCAATTTTCTTGATGAGTGGAAGACAAAATGTGTTAGCAAAATATGCTTTTTTCAGCAATAATTCAGCACTATATTACCAAACAACTAGCTGACTGCTAATTCATGGTGACAAGTTCTTGCTGGAATTTAAGAGATAATGAGCTTATATCGAGATGGACTACAGCAGCTGTTGCATACCAAGAAAGATAAAATCTAAAGACAGGGTCCCTGTTAACTACGTCAGGGGAACCTAATTCACAGCAAGCATTAGAAGCTAGCAAGAAGATTCCTAGCTGTAGAGCTGACTGAAAGACAAAAAAGGTCTATTAAAAGTTGCTTCCAGATTGAATGTAAACAGGAGAAATAACAAGATCTGAGTGACACCTAAGGACAGGACCAGGCTGATTAGTTTGTAAGGAACAATCTTGAGGGATTAAGTGTACATATCAGTTATTTAAAAAGTGTAAAAACAAAGATGAACTGAAAAGAGAAAAGCCCTAGAAATATGTCATAGTCAGCATACGAAAAGGAGAATCACAGAGGAAAGGTAAGGGGAAGCATCTTTTAGATGAAGTATTGAGAAAAGTTAATGGGTAAGACTAACTTTGAGTTTGGATCATGGTAGGCAAGGACATCCAAGTGGAATGTATGACCTCTCATATGACAGGACCCTACTGGTATCTGCCATGACCAAGTGTGCAGGAAGAGGTCTAGCTGCACAAACCTGAGCTCCGGGTTTCAGAGCCCCAGTGGCAGCTGGAGAGACAGTGGCACATCCGCAAGACTGGGAGGTATGTGGGTTTTATGTTTAGAGAGGTGATGGGACAGGAGGAAAGAAGGGAACAGGTGAGCACAAGGCAGTCAAGGAGAGACAGGCAGGAATCCCCTGGGGTCTCCTTACAAATCAGTTTTCTGATTTGGAAGCTGAGGAGGGTACTGGTTCCTCAAGGGAGTGCAAACAGTGCCAGGCTTCTGGCGCCATGAGTGGCCTGACTGTACAGGAGGAAGGAGAAAGCAGGAATGGTAGAGATAAGTGATCCATTAATTAGGGAAAGAGACAGGCATTTCTGCAGCCACAGATGAGACTCCAGGATGGTGTGTTGTCTCCCTGGTGCAGGGTCAAAGCCATCAATGAGCAGCTGCAGGGGTTTCTGAAGCATATGGGTGTCAAAGCTGAGGATGTAGTGCACATTGGTACTAATAATATTGGCAGAACAAGGGATGAGATCTTGCATCAAGACTTCAAGGAGCTGGGCAGTAATTAAAATTGTGGTTTGGCCACATTTGGAGTACTGTGTACAGTTCTGGTCACTACATTACCAAAAGGATGTGGATGCTTTGGAGAGGGTGCAGAGGAGGTTCACCAGGATGTTGCCTGGTATGAAGGGTGCTAGCTATGAAGAGAGGTTGAGTAGATTAGGATTATTTTCATTAGAAAGACGGAGATTGAGGGGGGAACCTGATTGAGGTCTACAAAATCATGAGGGGTATAGACAGGGTGGATAGCAAGAAGCTTTTTCCCCCAGAGTGGGAGACTCAATTACTAGGGGTCATGAGTTCAAAGTGAGAGGAGGAAAGTTTAAGGGAGATATGCGTGGAAAGTTTGTTACACAGAGGGTGGTGGGCACCTGGAACGCGTTGCCAGCGGAGGTGGTAGAGGCAGACACGTTAGCGTCTTTTAAGATATATTTGGACAGGTACATGGATGGGGAGGGAGCAAATGGACACAGACCGTTAGAAAATAGATGACAGGTTAGACAGAGGATCTTGATCGGCGCAGGCTTGGAGGGCCGAAGGGCCTGTTCCTGTGCTGTAATTTTCTTTGTTCTAAAAAGCAGGACTTCTCGGTGCCATCTGCCAACAACAACAGAAATGGAAGAGAGCAGATAAATGCAAGGCTCAAGAGCTGGTACTGGAGGGAGGGTTTTAGATTCCTGGATCATTAGTATCATGTCTGAGGAAGGTAGGACCACTACAAGCAGGACCGTCTGCACCTGAATCAGAATGGGACCATTGTGGGAGGGTTTGCTAGTGCTGTCAGCAGGAGTTTAATTTGCTTCAGCAGGGACAGGGAACACAGTGTGTTATTTTAACAGCAAAATCATATAACTTGGTAAAGGAGCTTAGGCAGAAGGAATTCAGCCACGTGGTGTCTCAAAGGCGTAAGGTGAGGCTGGATGGCCTGTACTTGAAAGCTGGAAGTATTAGAATAAAGAGAGATGTATTAAGCATGTGGATTGACGAGTCGAACTGCAATGTTGTTGTCATCACAAACTTGTTTGAGGGATAGGAGTGACAACTCAATATTCCAGACTACAGGATCTTCAGGCAGCATGGGGGCAGGCTGTAAAAGGGTAGATAGTATCAGATTATTAATTAAGGAGTCAGTTACTGCAATAAAGAGGATATCTTGGAAGAGTCTTCAAATTAGGCTTTGTAGGTAGAGTTTCAGACTTAAAAAGCAGGCAGTCCCACTTATAGGAGTGTACTGTAGGCCTTAAAACAGACAGCAGGCTGCTCCTGGCCCATAACCCTCCAAACCTTTCCCATTTATGTACTTTTCAAATGTCTTTTAAATGTTGCAATTGTACCTACTCCTGCCACTTTCTCAGGAAGTTCATTCTACAAGTGAACCACCCACTATGCAAAAAATTTGCCCCTCATCTTTTATAAATCTCTCTTATCTCACCTTAGAAATGTGTCCCCTAGTCTTGAAATCCCCCAATTTAAGAAAAAGACACCTACCATTAACTCTATCTATACCCTTCATTATTGTATAAACTTCTATAAGGTTGCCTCTCAACCTCCCAAGCTCCAGTAACAAAAGTCCCAGACAATCCAGCCTTTCACTATAACTCAAACCTTCCATACCCAGCAACATCCGAGACTAATGCCAGGAATGAGGGATTTTAGATACAGGGAAAGACATCATCGCTCTTTATTGCAGTAACTGAATCCTTAGTTAATAATCTGACACTCTCTCCCCTTTTACAGCCTGCCTCTTTTCTGCCTGAAGATCCTATAGTTGGAATATTGAGCTGTCAGTCCTATCCCTTCCTCAACCAAGTTTCACTGCTCTCTTTGAGATGGGTAATCAGCACAGACATGATTAGCCTCCTTCTTACCATAAAATTCTATGATTACAGAATTTCTACAACCCCAATATTAATTGGGATAGTCATGGTTAGAACTTTTTTTTAATTTCAATATGTAGATGGACTTAGAATGGACGGTGCAACAGTGGACCTAATTCTGGCGTACAAAGCCAGACAGGTGTTTGAGGTAGCAATGGAGGAATATTTTAGTGATAGTGACTATAACACCATAAGTTCATTATAGACAGGAAAGATGAGGGTCTGCAGAAGATTTTGGATTGGGTAAGGCAGAAATTATTAAAATAAGGCAGGAAGTGGCCAAAGTGGATTGGGAATAATGGCTGCAGGATAAGTCTACAGAACAGTGGGCGGTGTTTAAAACTGGTACTGGGGAGAGTACATGCAACATTGGGGTGAAATGTAGGAGCAACAGAGAACATTGGATGTCTTGGAATATTCAGATCTGGATAAAAAGGAAAAGAGGGCATACAATAGGAACAAAGGCAGTAAATCAAAAAATCCCAAGTGGGATATAAAACGTGCAGGGGGATCCTTAAGAAAACAGTTAGGAGAGCAAAATGTGGATATGAAAAATCATGGCAGGTAAAATCAGACAGAATCTCAAGATATTCCACACGTGTATCAAGGGGCAGAGAATAACCAGATAAAGAGTAAAACCCATCAGGGACCAAGTGGGAGATCTGTGCTTGCAGTCAGAGGACACTGGTTGTGTATTAAATGAATATTTAATTCCTATGAGTCTTCACTCGGGAGAAAGATGTTGCAAGTACAGAATTCAGGAAGATGGATTATATGGTCCTTGAGCATTTTGATACATGAATGAGGAGGAATTAGAAGCTTAGGCAGACTTAAAATTGGACAAATCCCCAAGTTCAGATGTGTTGTTTACCAGGCTGCTGGGAGAGATGTGGGAAGAAATCAAGGGGCCCTGACCCAAATTTCTAAACTGACTCTAGCCAAGGAAGACATGCCAGATGGGTGGAAGACAGCTAATGTGGTTCCAGTCTATTAAAAAAAAGTGTGGTTGAGATAGACCAGGGAACAATAGACAAATGAGTCTAACAACAATGATAGAGAAACTACTGGAGAAAATTCGAAAGGAGAAATTTAGAGAGGTAAGGTTTAATCAGAGGTAGTCAGCATGGCATTATCAGAGGGAGATCATGCCTAACAAATTTGGTAGAACATTTCGAAGAGATGACTAAATGTTTAAATGTGGATAGTGCAGTTGATACAGTTAATATGAATTTCGCACAACCTTTGACAAGGTCCCACATGGAAAACTGATGAAGTAGGCAAAAGCTCGTGTGATCCAGGGTAACTTGACAAGATGGATCCAAAACTGGCTTTGTGATGGGAGATGAATGCTGGAATAATTCATCAATTGTCATGTCTCTTGCTTCACGTTTAATGTTACATTTTTATGAGAGCGGCCTGATTAGCATGGAAACCAGGATTGATTATTTTGTCATGGTATTGCAGTTACCTGGCACAGAGTGTGATGGAGCCTCGCACACTCTGGATCCTCAGTAGCTTCTCAGTCTCTTCGACAGGCACTCTGTTCACCTGCCAATACAACAAACGAGGGAATCAAGGCTTCAGAGCATACATCTTGAGCAATCTTCCAGTGATAACACCTATCCACAGCACTCTTCCAAAGGAGGTATCAGGAAAAACCTGTGACTAGCACAGCACTAGTCTGGCTCATTTTGTACACTTCAAAATGAAGAAGAATGTTCAATTCCATGTATTACTGTCTCTTTTTCATCTGGGTCTAGTAAGATTCCAAACTAGGCTTCTCTTTTCCCAATAAAATCCAACTCCTCCCCCTGCTCCTTGTCACCTAACTCCCAACATCCCCACATCCTTCCATCTGTCACTATATCCATATTGTCTTTATGTACACCCCACATCTTGGGCGTACATCTTGTTTTGTAATGTCTTTTTCTCAAGTGTTGTACCAGTTCATTTACAAACTTGATTTCATATTCCCGATGACGCATGAAGCAGTGCAATTAACATGTTACTGGGAATGGCCAATCAGATCTCAAGTTTGAGAGATTTGGAATTGTTTGCGGCACAGAAAGTGAAAATTCAGGTAACCGAACCCCTGACAGCAGCCTGCTGAGCATTCCAGTCAATCTCACTCTGCTCAGTCACTACACCTAACCATAAACATAAAACTAAACCCTGACCCTGAATCTAACCCTAACCTAACTGTAAACCTAAAACTAAACCCTGACTCTTAACCTAACCCTAATCCGAGCGTGAGCCCTATCTCTAGCTCAAACCCTTACTCTGGCAGTAACATTAGCATTAGACCTTGCAAGTCTATCAAACTTTCAGTTGAAATCATTGATCATTTACTATTCCACTACGACAAATACTCTGGTTAAATAAGGCCCAATCAAAACATTTTGAATTCATAGTACAGTTCAATATTCTTACCACTGATAGTCTGGAAAGAAATTTGAAAGAGATATCTAGGTTGGTTATCCTCTGTGAGACTAAAAAGGCAAGGTGGGGCATCTGGTATCAGGTCTATGTGGGAAAGCTGATGTAATATGTTTCACAGTCTGGGACTCTGGGTCATCTTTCAGCTCTGACTGAAAGTTGGTAAGACCCGCACAAAGTCTCCCTGTATGAGTTAACCTAACAAGAACTTGCAAGCTAGTGTCCTCAAGACAGCAAGGGATCACTTGAAAGTGTCACCTTGGCCTGAGAACTAGGAAAACATTGAAGTTCACATGAAGAGTGAAAAGGACACCTCTCTCTGAGGAAAATTTGATGTGGCCTGAAATTCTGGGTGATTAGTCCTTGTGGTAGAGAGAAATTTCAGAGTTTTGTACTCCATAGTGCTAGAGACAATACTGGTCTGATTGTTTCACTCTATCATTCTTGTTAAACCAGGAAGTTCTAAGTGGTTACTGTTTCATACAATAAACCTGCATTTAACCTGATAGTAATTCAAAATTAATTTAAATCTAACGCAAAATTGAAGAACAGTTAATGGCACAAAGTATTGATTCAAACCGCATTCCAACAATTACTTGTTGTAGAATAATGTTGGATTCTGGAACAATTTACCAGATAATCAGAACATATTGTGAAATTCTTTACATGCAGGTAAGAAGATGAAAGACTGAATGGAATTCTCACAAAAGTATCCATGCTGATCTCTGGATGCAGCACAGCAACAAATCATAGTGAGCGCACATGCCACTGAGGAACAAAGGCCTGAGGAATGATAACCCAAACCCAACACTAAGCTCATGGTGTACACAGTAGTAGTGTTATCCCTGGAGGAGGCATGGACAATGCCCAGCAGATATCTCAAATCCTCAGGGAGATATCCCCAGTGATGGCTCCGCAGAATCCTGCAAATCCACTGCAGGACAGCACTTCAAAACAGACCCCAGTCTCATTGTTAATCAGCTGCATTGGCCAGATTGCACCTTCCGCATGCCTGCCATGAAACTTCCAGAACAAGCTCTCTGTCTCTTTCCAGAGCTCCATCACAGCAAGCAAGCCTCCCTGAACAATCACAATACTCTCAATGATTTATGTGAATGTCCGGACTGACAGTGTCCAAATTGGAGATGAAAGGAAAAGGCAGGGTCAAAGCTCACACAGTAGGAAGGAAAAAGCCAAAGCCCCAAGTAAACTGTCTAGCTGTCTGCTCAAACATCAATGTGATCATTGTAATGGATTCAGTGAGAGGGACCTGACAGAATGCGAGTTTGCTGATTGGAACTATTAACCTGGTCCAATCAGGGACCCCTGGCTGATAGATAGAAACAGGAGCGTCAGAGGTTCCATTCATTCTAGGAGTTGGCTCTGAAGGGGTCAGGTCAGTGTCAAGAACTTTCTACATAAAAATAAAGGATGATATGGGGACAGGGCACCTCTGTGGAGTTATTTCAGTATCTAAGGGACAGTCATGTCAACACAGATTCCTCAGAATCAAACACACCACAAGCAGACTCGAAGGAATGCGGACGGAATGACCTCCAAGTTCAGGGTTTCAAACTTCTCATGTGAAACGTTTGAAGTAATGTTTGTTTGCGGTACTGACTTCTTTAAATGCACGGTTACAATGTAATACTGAAATTTTCTACACCTCACTGTTGTCTCTGAATTGCTAAAAACAAAATGCTGTTGAATTAGAGCAGCAGACTGAAGAAATATTCTTGAACAGTATATTTATTTAGGCAGCCAGTTAAAAATCATAGCTTTTATAAAGCCACATTGATGTTTAAGATGTCACATCAATATCTTTCTTGTCCCAGAGTGGGAGTAGGATTGAAATGTGGCTGGGAGGGGGATATCTTCTCCATAAACAGTATGGTGTTAGACAGAAAAGACACCTCTGGTGATACTCAGCTGCTCCACGGTCTGAAATACAATGATTAACTCAACCAGCACTTCTGAGCTATCCAGGTCAGATCTTCCTTCAGCGTTAGAGCTGCACCCATATCAGGCAGGTGCAGAGTTATTCGTTGTGGGGCTTCCAGCTTCTGACCTGCTCTTGTATTTTATGACTGGTTTGTACTCTCAAGCTCCACACTCTAATAGAGTATAATAGAATAATCTCTAATATCTCCTTTGTTTCCTTCCAGTTCTCACACACAAGTCGGGGTTCTATTCTACGAATTATTTCTCCAGGTGGCAAGGGGGAATCTGTCTCTTACCTTCATGCCATGGAGCGGCAGTGTCTTGTTCAGTTGATATTTCCGGCTATGCTGGGGCGCAGTGTACAGGAATATGTCACTGAGCTGTGGAGGAAAATCAAATATTACTGACACTGCCCCGTTACGGTGCGTGTCAAATCAGGGGTTTCAAACACAACACTAAGGACCAAACACAATTACAGGAAGGTCAGAGGGTAGCTGAGAGCTGGGGACATGGCAGGGCCGGGGGGAGGAGAGAGAAGGCACTCATTAGGAAGTGAGGAGTGGGACACCTGGGTCCTTTTGTCTTTACCTCAATCACTCACTATCCTTATTCATCCATTGTGTGCTTTGAAGACCTCGTGTAGTGATCTTTCTCAAAATTCCTCTCAATGATGATATTTGTCGCAATTCCAGATTAAAAAACAGGAATTGCCTCAGTTCAGTGTGATGTACCTAACAGTGGGGAATACAATAAGAACACAGAGCCAGGGGGAGAAGAGGGGCAAGTGAGGACCCTGTGACAGGCAGTCAGCGTCACTGAGAGGAGCTGGTCACCCTGTAAGTGACAGTCAGCCAGCAGGGGGCAGCTGTCAGAGAAGACCACCAACTTGATGCTGGTGGATCTGACCAAGAACGTGCGGGACACACACAGGGAATCTATCCTTGAGAGGATCGACCCTGTCTAGACACAACCAGAGGACCCAGTGACAGGCAGTCAGCACCACTGAGAGGACCAGGTGAGGTGAGGATCCTGTGAGAGGCAGTGATCTGGAGGGGTTGACAGCAGATTGCACTCCATGTCCTGATTGCTGATGGAAACAGTTAAAGTTGGCAAGCTGTACGATGTCTGTAGCACCCTCTGTAGACAGAGTGCTGTGTGGAAATAGCCAGACAGCGGGTGAGATGAGGACTCTGTGATGGGCAGGAGGCATCAATGAGAGCAGCAGGTGAGATGAGAATTCTTGGAGCAAAGCAAACAGATCACTAACAGAACAAAAAGGTATGATGGTGCTGGTGTTGGACATACATGTGAATTAGTCTCAAGTGAGCATTTTGCCACATAATATCTTCTACAAGGAAGTGCCCGCCCACCAAGTCCTTAACTTTGAAGATCCTAGGCCAAATGTCCTTGACTGCTGAAATGTTCCCCCACTGAGAGGGATCATTTGTATCTGGCGATTGTTGCAGAGTGTCCATTCATCTGTTGTCATAGCATCTGCATGGTTTCACCAATGTACTATGCCTCAAGGCATCCTTGCCTGAAGCGTACATGATATACAATGTTGGCTGAGTCACAACCTCTGCAACACATGTAAGCTTCTTGACATGGATAGTACCATCACACGTGGGAACATCACCCACCACATGCAGAGCAGACACTCATGTGACTCAGCCAATGTTGTCGATCTCATTCGCTGCAGGCAAGGATGCCTCGAGGCATGGTACATTGGTGAAACCATGCAGATGCTATGACAACAGATGAATGGATACTCTGCAACAATCGCCAGACACAAATGTTCCCTCTCAGTGGGGGAACATTTCAGCGGTCAAGGACATTCGGCCTCGGATCTTCAGGTAAATGTTCTCCAAGGCAGACTTTGGGATACACAACAACCCAGAGTCGCCAAGCAGAGGCTGATCCCCAAGTTTGGTGCCCATGGGGACAGCCTCACCCAGGATCTTGGGTTCACATCACATTATAGGTGACCCCGCCACACTACACACACACACAAAACTCTCTCTCCCACGCGCATGCACACAAACACACACTCTCTCTCTCTCTCTCTCTCTCTCTCACACACACACACACACACACACACACACACACACACACGTGAATCTATGGAATGAATTGTTATTTGCAAATGCATTTTATTTTGTTCGAAAAGCACACAATTTTTAGTCAGTAAATGTAATGCCTTATAAATCCTACTTTAGAAATAAAACCAGTCTGACTCCAAACCAAAACACAAACAGATTCTAAACAAGGCCACACACCCAACATGCATTGTCTGACCTAGAATATCACCTCTTCTTCACACTGATAAAACTTTTAGTTCTCTCTGGTCAGTGGCTTAACTGGAATTTGGGGATTTACATATTCCGATTAATCAATTAAACCCTTCTAACTAATTAACAATTTTACAGCATTTTAGGTTTGTTTAATATATCCTCATCGGTAGTGTGAACCTTTGATCTTGAACTTACAAATTCTGTATCTGATACTACCTCTCTCACTAACACCTGAAGAAGGATTTACAAGGGATTTTGGACATTATTAGGAATAAGATTTTCAAGTCTACACTTAAGTAGCAACAAGAGCAAAGGATCCGCACTGTATTTTATTCAGGTATGAAATGGAGAGCTCAGGCCCGTGATTTGCAAACCCTGCACTACGTGAGATATCCTAGACACTTCTTGCAATCTATAAGGCTATATGTGCAGGAGATACCTCCAGCTGGAGCAACTCAAGCTCCAGATTTTGTGTAGTTAGATCTCTGTGGATTACAGCATACACGATGAGCTGAATTATGTGTTGTAAAAGACTATGAGTCTAAGAGACGTACATGTGTCTGAGCAGGGGACAGCTGCTGATGCCTTGGGAGGGGTCTAGGCATCCTGACAAACACCCACTTTATAAACAGCAGTGTCAATATTGCCCGCAGAATTCATCTCATGGTTTGAGTAGGCAATAGCTCTGGGTGACACAGTGACTCAGGGGGTTAGTACTGCTGCCTCACAGCACCAGGGACCCGAGTTTGATTCTACTCTCTGGTGACTGTCTGTGTGGAGTTTACACATTCTCCCTGTGTCTATGTGAGTTTCCTCTGGGTGCTCCGGTTTCCTCCAACAGTCCAAAGATGTGCAGGTTAAGTGGATTGACCATGCTAAATAGGGCTAGGCAGATTAGCCATGGAATGGACAGGGTAGCACGGGGCGGGGGAGGGGAGGGGGGGGGGTTGCTCTGGGCAGGTTGCTCTCTGGAGGGTCAGCGTATGACCTGAATGGCCTGTTCCTACAGTGTTAGATTCTATAATTTTATGATATCATTTGAAAACATTTACACAACTTGTGTTTAATATCATCTAATTTGGATCTGCAAAAAAATCAAAATAAGCCAAAACTGAATTACCAGGAAACAGTATCGAGGCTGTAGTGTTCCTTCAGTCACTCTCAGCAATCCTCCTTCCTTGATGAGCACCTAATGGGGTAAAGGGATTGGTCATATGCATCCAAAGCACAGAAAAAGGCCATTCGTCCCAACGTATCCGCATTACTCAAAAACAATCACTTGAACATTCTAATCCCATTCTCCAGCCAGTGTCTCAGCATTGCAAGTGAATATCTAAATACATCTGCAATGTTATGAGTGGTTTTGCCTATATCGCTCATACAGACAGCAAGTTTCAGATTTCCACCACCCTCAGGGTGGAAACGTTGTTCCTCACATCTCCTCTAAACCTCAAATCTATGCTTCCTGATGACTGATCCCACCATCAAAGGGAAAAGTTTCTCCCTACCTAACCATACCTTATGTCTGTCATAATCTTACTCATCTCAATCATGTCATCTCTCAATCTCCTGTGTTCTATGGAAAACAACACCAGTCTCTCCAATCTCTCTTCATAACTGAAACACTCCAGCCTGGGCAACATCCTGATAAATATCCTCTGCACCCTGACCACTGCTATCACATCTCTCCCGTAATGTGGATTCCAGAGCTGCACAGAGTGATCTAGCTGTAGCCAAATTAACATTTCATACAGTACCAACACAATCTCCCTGCTCTTAAACTCTATGCCTTGGTTAAGAAAAACAATTAGCCCATTTGCCTTCTTAACCACTTTATCCACCTGCTCTCATACAATAGGGACCGGAGTACACGTACTCCAAGGTCCCTCTGATTCTCTGTGCTTTCCAAGTTCCTAACATTCGTCAAGTATTCCCTTGCCTTGTTTGTCCCCCCCGAATTGCACCACCTCACACTTATCAAATTGAATTCCATTGCCACTGACCACCACATCTAACCAGTCTGTCTTTGTCCTGCAAGACTATCTTGCTTACTATTTACACCCGGTAATTTGTAGAACATAGAACATAGAACAGCACAGCACGGGAATGGGGCCTTCAGCCCATGATGTGATGCCAAATTAAACCAGTCCCTTCTGCCTGTCCTTGGTCCATAGCCCATGATTCTTACATATTCATCTGCTTAGCTAACGGTCCCTTAAACACTCCTATCATATCTGCCTCCACCACCCTCCTACCACTCTCTGCGTAAACAAACTTGCCCCTCATATCTCTTTTGTACTCTCCCCTCTCACCTTAAATGCATGCCCCCTCCTATTAGAAGTTCAACTCTGTGGAAAAAGATTCTGACCGTCAGCCCTATGCACCCCGTAATTTTATAGACTTCTATCTAGACACCCCTCAGCCCCGGGTACACCAGTGAAAACAACCCGAGTCTCTTCTCATACTTCTTACCATCTAATCCGGGGCAACATCCTGGTAAACCTCTTCTGCACCCTCTCCAAAGCCTCCACATCCTTCCTGTAATGTGGCGACCAGAATTGAATGCAGTACTCTAAATGTGGCCTAAGCAAAGTCTTATAACGCTGCAACATGACATCCTGACTCTTGTACTTAATTCTGTAACCAGTAAAGACAAGTTTACCACCCAATCTATTTGCATGGTCGCATTCAGGGAGCAAAGGACTTGAATCCCAAGATCCCTCTGTATATCAATGCTTTCAGGGTCCTGCCATTAACTGTATACTTTTCCTTAACATTTGATCTCCCAAAGAGCAGAACATCACACTTACCTGGATTAAACACCATCTGCCATATCTCCGCTGATATCTGCAACTGATCTGTATCCCACTGCATCTTTGGCAACCTTCTACACTATCCACAATGTCACTGATCTTTGTATTATCTGCAAACCTACTCAAACAACTGTCTACATTTTCATCCCAGTCATTTGTATATATCACAAACAGCAGAGGTCCCAGTACGGATATCTGTGGAACACCACCAGTCACGGACCTCCAGCCAGAAGAACACCCTTCCACAACTACTCTCTGCCTTCTATGGGCAGGCCAATTCTGAATCCACGTGACCACGTCACTGTGGATCCCATGCATCTTAATCTTGTGGATGAATTTACCAAGAGGGACTTTGTCAAAAGCCTTACTAAAATCCCTGTAGACAACATCCACTGCTCTACCCTACCTTAGACAATTGCTCGAAAAATTAAATCAAGTTAGTAAGACATGAGCTACCCTGCACAAAGCCCTGCTGGTAGTCCCTAATTAGATCATGCTTTTCCAAAATGTGTTTGAATTCTACCCCCAAGAACTCTCTCCTATAGCTTACCAACAACCGATGTGAGACTCACCAGTTTATAGTTTCCTGGACTGTCCCTGTTTCCTTGTTTGAACAGAGGAACAACATTAGCTACTTGCCAGTCCTCCGGGACCTCTCCAGTGCCTCGCGAGGATACACAGATCTTGGTCAGGGCCCCAGCAATTTCCTCTCTTGCCTTTCTCAGTAACCTGGGGTAGGCAGCATCGGGCTTTGGGGACTTATCTACCTTAATGCTCTTCAAAAGACCCAATATCAATTCTTTCTTGATCTCAAAATGCTCTTTTTCTGAAGAATTTGTACTTAAGAATCTGTACCTAGGTACCTTGATACCTAAGATGGTGCCGTAAGTGGCAACTTGTAAACTTTTCACTGTACTCAGTGAGTAAATGTGACAATAAAGCTAATTTCTATTTATTATTTAACTCTACTTACTCCTGGGCAAGGCAGTAGTGAGCTGGCATTTTGAACTATTGCAGTCCTTGGGGTCTAGGGGTACTCTGAGTGCCATAACAAAGGGGTTTGTATCCAGTAACACTGATGGATGGTCTGTGGTTTGGAGAGGAATTTACGGGGGGTAGCTTTCCCAAGTAACTGCTGTCCTGGTCCTGTTGGATGTTATAGGTCATGGATTTCAGAGGTGCTGTTGGAAGATCTTTACTGCGTTCCTCCATTAGACTTTGTAGATGGTACACATTTCAGCCACTGTGTTGATGGTGAAGGGGTGGATAGTAAAGATGTTTGATGTGGCACAAATCAAACAGGCAGTTTTGTCCTGGGTAGTGTTGAGATTCTTGAAAGAGTGCTTGGAGTAGTATACTGCATTAATCATTTTGTGATTCAATCAGATAAATCAGCAGCCTTTAAGACGCCCATTTGCTAAAGAGATTAACAAGCATTCTGAAGAAGGGTCACTGGACCCAAAACATTCACTCTGCTTTCTCTCCACAGGCGCTGCCAGATCTTCTGAGTTTTCCAGCAATTTCTGTTTTCCAGTATCTCCAGATCTTTGTTTTCTTTTCAATACTGGTTGTCTGCTCTCATGTAGTTGTTTGCAGTCTTAACATGTGATCAGAATTCATCTTTCACAGCATCCCAATGCAGTACCAAGAGGAATCATGAGGGTCCAGGCCAATGGACAGCCACATGGTCTAAGGATTTGCCAAGCAGTCTGAGGTCAGCGTTGATGGAAGATTGCACTGCAGGAGGGTAAGTCAGGAGGGCGGGTACTACACTCTGCCAGGAGACCACTGAGGGATGGCTGGACTGCGAGAGTCAGAACAGAGGGAATGCAGCAGGATTCTGATTACTCAGATCTTTCCATTGCCTACTGTCTGCAGGCAAAACCTTCCTAAAGCCACCTGTGAAGCTTCAGATCTGCACTGTTTGCAGTCTAATTACAAGATGAAGCGATGCCCACATTGACAGCTTGGAGTATGATGATCCTCAATGCAACACACTACAGTGAAAGCTACATTCAGCAGATTCACTGTCACCGGGGGATATACAGGACTTGGCTGGTCTGATATGGTGAGGAAACCACTTAGCAGTCTAACAGGAGGAGGGTCTTGTCTTCAATACAATGTAATTCATTGCACTTTAGTTATTAACTCCAACTTATATCAACATAACAAACGTTCTCAAAGAGATGATGAGGGAGACTTGAATGTGTGATCTTGCTTCTTCAAGATTCTAAGTTATTCACTCTTGAGTCCATATAACATCATCAAATGGGCTTGTGTTTATTGCTGTCCTTAACCCTTTCAGGCTTTTATACATTTCTCTGACACTATCGACCCCTATCCCTCCCCTCTTCCCCTTTCATAACCCAAATACCTGAGCTTCTGCTGCTGGACCAATACGAAGCGGGTATTGGGGCGGCATGGTGGCTCAGTGGTTAGTACTGCAGCCTCATTGCACCAGGGACCTGGGTTCGATTCCCGCCTCAGGCGACTGTCTGTGTGGAGTTTGCATGTTCTCTCCGTGTCTGTGTGGGTTTCCTCCGGGTGCTCTGGTTTCCTCCCACAGTGCAAAGATGTGCAGGCTAGGTGGATTGGCCATGCTAAATTGCCCGTAGTGGTCAGGGGTGTGGGGGTTATAGGGGGTTGGGTCTGGGTGGAATGCTCCAAGGAGCGGTGTTCAAAGGGCCTGTTTCCACACTGTAGGGAATCTAATCTAATCTAAAGGAGAGAACAGTGGAATTTCCTGTTCATCAGTCCCTCACTGATGGACCCCATCCAGTCCCTCCCTCACTGAGGGACCCCATCCAGTCCGTCCCTGACTGAGGGCCATCCCTTCCAGTCCTTCCCTCACTGAAGGTGACCCCCGCTCCAGTCCCTCCCTCACTGAGGGGGGGGGGGCCCTCTTGACCCTCCCTCACTGAGTGGGCTGTTAAAACACTGAGCTTTTACAATGCTGCCACTTATAGATTTATGACTGTAAGTTCTCTCTGTTTGCTAAATCTTGGCAGCTGTTAAACTTTCTGTCTCAGACTGATATTGAGCTCCAACTGATCTCATTGCAGCTAAGCAAGGCCAGAGTGTGGCAGACTCCCATTAGTGACACTGACTCAATGATTTACATGCCACAGTACTCACCCTGCCAGGCCATGAGAGCTGATGCACTCCATTCACTCGGTGCTCAACGTCTAACAGCTTCTGTAGATTCTCCTAAGTACAAATTAAACATTACAGAGACATGGCACATAGCTCCGAGAGGCAGCACGTTTACTAACAGAAACCTACCAGTGTCCAAATTAGTACAGACAAATGAAGCACAGAATTCCTAATGGCTGGCCTCTTTGTCATTGGGATTGGTAGAAGTGATGAGCTGGACCAGACCGTTAACGCAGAGCTCTCTTGTCAATGGTTTGTGTCATTGAGTGTGCATCAATGTCTGTATGTGTGTGCCTGTGTGTGTGTGTGTGTGTGTGTGTGTGTGTATATGTGTGTGCCTGTGTGTGTGTGTGTGTGTGTGTGTGTGTGTGTGTGTGTGTGTATATGTGTGTTTGAAACATGTCCGTGTGTGTATACGTGCATGCATGTTGGATGTGTGTGCGTGTGTATGTGTGCATATATGTGCATGCGTGTATGTGTATATATTATATATATGTATATATATTATATATGTGTGAGTGTGTGCCTGTGTATATGTGCGTGTATGTGTGTGTGTGTGTGTATATATTGTATATATGTGTGTGTGTCTGTGTGTGTAAATGTACGTTTTTGTGTCTGTGTGTATGTGTGTATATGTGCGTGTGATTATATATGTGTGTGTATGTGTATGTATCTATTATAGATATGTGTGTGTGTATATGTGTGTGAGTGCCCATCCTTGTGTTTGCATGCAAATCTACTTGTGAGAGATGGCACATTGATGGCAAGCATACCAAACATCGGACAGTGCACTGAGTTTCGGAGTTGGGACGTCATGTCATTGGTCAGGCCACTTTTAGAATACTGTGTTGAATTCTATTCACCCTGCTATAGGAAGGATGTTGTTAAAGTTGACAGGTACAAAAAGATTTACTAGAATATGGCTGGGAACGGAAGGTTTGAGTTTTTGGGAGAGACTGGATAGACTAGGGATTTTTTTCCCTGGAGCATTGTCAGTCGAGGGGTGACCTGACAGAGGTTTATAAAATCATGAGGGGCATAGAGAAGGCAAATAGGCAAGGTTTTTTTTCCCCAAGGGTAGGGGAGTCCAAAACTAGAGCGCATAGGTTTAAATTGAGAGGGGAAAGATTTAAAGGGGATCCGAGGGGCAACTTTATGTCACACAGGTATGGAATGAGCTGCTAAAGGAAGTGGTAGAAGTGGGTACAAGAACGACACTTAAAAGACATATGGAGGGTGCATGGATAGAAAAGGTTGAGAGGGATATGCGCCGGATGGGACTAGTTTGGTTTAAGAAACTCGGTCAGCATGGACGAGTTGGACTGAAGGGTCTATTTCCGAGGTGTATGACTCTGTGACTCTATGCGAGGACACTCCCATAAGCACATGTGCACGTCTGCAAATGAGCAAGTGTGCAGGTACTTCTATGGAACACGTATGAACTCTGAAAACATCCAAGCAGCAGCTCTGGGAACTGTTCAGTGTAAAAAGGCTCAGAGAACAGTGCACGAAGTTGCTGTTGTGAAGCAGCTGTGGGATGAAGTGCTTTCATCTCATGGATAGAGGCTGCAGGTGATTACAGTACGAGGAGTGTTAGAAACCAGCTTTGGTTGCTCAATCACCACTGGTTTTCCTCTGTTGGTCAGATGTTGACAATAATAAGGAGAACTAGTTCCCACTCTGCAGGTAAATCACACAGAATAACCACGGCGTTCCCGCTTACCCTGAAAGAGGACGACGAGAAATCTGACACTGATCTCAACAATCATGACCCCAACACTGATAGTGACTATCCCAGCACCACCCCAGTAAGCTGGATAACACCGGGCCCCAGAACACAGCAATGGCTCCCTGGTGAATCCAACATTAAGGCTGACATTAGTTAGATACAGTTCTTAAGGTATGAAAGGGTACGGGGAGAAAGAGAAAGCAGGGGACTGAGGTGTATGATCAGTCAGGACCTAATGAATGGTAGAGGAATCTTGAAGAGAGCAATGGCCCATTCATTCTTCTATTTCCTCTGTTTCGATCAACTCCAATTTGCCAGTGATCCTGACCTCTTTGATCTAAGCAACAATCCCAATGATGCAGTGAATGAATCACCTTCCCAGTGACCCCAGCGATAACCCCGGTCACATTGACCCAAGAGTAAGTCACCCGGGCAACAACCAACATTTAGAATCTGAGCTTTCACGTTCAGACGAATGGGCAGACGGCAAAGGGTCAGTTTAACTTACTGCTTGGTTCACATACGTTCTCAGCTGCTCACACAACGTCCTCACAACACAAAGAGCAGCTGCAGAGGAAGAATACAGGCTTTAGTAACTAATCGAGGACAGACCCCACTCTCCATCAATACAGCACCACGGAAAGAAGCCCACTCCCCATCCAACGCCGCACTAGAGACAGGCCCCCACTCCCCATCCAACGCCGCACTAGAGACAGGCCCCCACTCCCCATCCAACGCCGCACTAGAGACAGGCCCCCACTCCCCATCCAACGCCGCACTAGAGACAGGCCCCCACTCCCCATCCAACGCCGCACTAGAGACAGACCCCCACTCCCCATCCAACGCCGCACTAGAGACAGGCCCCCACTCCCCATCCAACGCCGCACTAGAGACAGGCCCCCACTCCCCATCCAACGCCGCACTAGAGACAGGCCCCCACTCCCCATCCAACGCCGCACTAGAGACAGGCCCCCACTCCCCATCCAACGCCGCACTAGAGACAGACCCCCACTCCCCATCCAACGCCGCACTAGAGACAGGCCCCCACTCCCCATCCAACGCCGCACTAGAGACAGGCCCCCACTCCCCATCCAACGCCGCACTAGAGACAGACCCCCACTCCCCATCCAACGCCGCACTAGAGACAGGCCCCCACTCCCCATCCAACGCCGCACTAGAGACAGACCCCCACTCCCCATCCAACGCCGCACTAGAGACAGACCCCCACTCCCCATCCAACACCGCACTAGAGACAGACCCCCACTCCCCATCCAACGCCGCACTAGAGACAGGCCCCCACTCCCCATCATCACTGCTCCAGTCCAAGATAGGTTTGAATACAAAACTGAATCTGAGAATCCAGAAATCAAAATAAAAGCAGAATATGTCAGAATTACATGTTCTGCTTCTTTTGTAGATCCTTTTGATGACTGTCCAAGATATTACTGAATCCACTGTCACTAAGCTTTCAGGAACATAGTCAGAATCCACCCCACCCCTCAACAAACCATTCCCATAAATCCCCAGTATCGCTTTCACCTACCATCCACGCAGTTTGTGCAATATAAAAACTTAGAACAGCGCAGCACAGGCCATTTGACTCACCATGCCTGTGCTCATCATGATACCAGCTAAACTAATCCCTTTTACCTGTCTATGGTCCTGTGTCTGTAAACTAATTTGTAGCTCTGTGTTTACCTTGAGTATCTTCATACTCGGAATTGTCTGGATGCAAATTATTCAAGTAATCTGAAAGAGAAATAACTGATTGCTGATACATTCAAAGAATCAGAGTATGTTGTGCCATGAAGCAGCATGCAAAGATATCTTTCTGTATTTCTGCATTTGAAAGCCGGCACGATCACTGAGGAACATCATTACGGTGACAAACTTCAAACTGCAATCAGCCGGTCAGTCAACTTCCCTCTACAACATCAAAGCAAGCACTCCGAGCACAAATGGAAGATTGAGTAATTTACAGAGTAGAGCTCCTTTGACACTGTCCTCATTAAACTGCACCAGGACAGGTACAGCACCAGATTAGATATAGAGTAAAATGTTTTCTGATCTCTCACAGAATCACCAAGTATTACAGTGTAATAAGTGGCCCTTCAGCACATCACGCCTCCATCAGATCTCGTACCCTCCTCCCCAACTTTCACTCTGACTCACTCATTGATATGGGTGTTGCTGGCTGGGGTAGCATTTATTACCTGTCCCTAGTTGCCCTTGAGAAGGTGGTGCTGAACTGCTGCTGTCCATGTGCTTCATGTAGACCCACAACACCCTGAGGGAAGGAATTCCAAGATTTTGACCCAGCGACAGGATGGCGAGTGCCTTGGAGGGGAACTTGCAGGGGTGGTGTCCCATGTATCTGCTGCCCTTGTCCTTCGCGACGGTCATGGTTGGGAAGGCAGGAATGGTTGTTGGATGTTCCAGGGTTTGGATGCTTCAAAAGAGAGGTGGGGGTGTGGCATTGCTAATCAGGGATGGTATCACAGCTGCAGAAAGGGAGGTCGTGGAGGAGTGTTTCTCCACTGAGTCAGTATGCAAGTCAGAAACAGAAAAGGAGCAGACACTTTATTGGGAGTTTTCTATAGATTCCCCAGTAGCAACAGAGACACTGAGGGACAGATTGGGAGACAGATTTTGGCAAGGTGCAGAAGTAATAGGGTCGTTGTCATGGGTGACTTCACCTTCCCCAATATAGGCTGGAACCTCCCAAGTACAAACAGTTGGATGGAGCAGATTTTGTCAGGTGTGTCCAGGAAGGATTTCTAACTCAATGTGTAGACAGGCCGACTAGAGGGGAGGCCCATATTGGATTTAGTGCTTGGCAACGAACCAAGTCAGGTTTCATATCTGTTGGTGGGAGAGCATTTCAGTGATAGTGATCACAAGTCCCTGACCTTTACTGTAGCCATGGAGAGGGATAGGAGCAGACGGTATGGGAAAGTATTTAATTGGGGGAAGGCGAATTATAATGTTATTAGGCAAGAGCTACGGAGCACCAATTGGGATCATATGTTCTCACGGAAACGCACAACAGAAATGTGGAGATTGTTTGGGGAGCATTTGCTACAGGTATTGGATAGGTTTGTCCCACTGAGGCATGGAAAGGATGGTAAGGTGAAAGAGCCTTGGATGACAACACATGTGAACACATAGTCGAGAGGAAGAAGGAAGTTTACCTAAGCAAGGATCGACAGGGCTCTAGAGGTCTACAAAGTAGCCAGGAAGGAACTGAAGAGTGGACTTAGGAGAGCTAGAAGCGGATATGAGAAAACCTTGGCAGGTAGGATCAAGGAAAACTCCAAGGCTTCTATAACTATGTAAGGAACAAGAGGATGGCCAGAGTGAGGGCAGGGCCAATCAGGTATAGTGGAGGGAATTTGTTCATGGATTTGGAGGTGGTAGGGGAGGTCCTTAATGAATACTTTTCTTTAGTATTCACCAGTGAGAGGGACTTTGACATTTATGATGACAGGTTGATATGCTCGAACAGATTGACGTTAGGAAGGAGGATGTGCTAGAAATTTTGAAAAACATGAGGATAGATAAGTCCCCTGGGCGAGATGGGATATACCCAAGGTTTCTATGGGAAGCGAGGGAAGAGATGGCTACCCCTTTGGCGATGGGTCTTTATGTCCTCACTGTCCACTGGAGTAGTACCAGAAGATTGGAAGGTGGCAAATGGCATTCTCTTGTTCACAAAAGGTAACAGGGATAATCCTGGGAATAACAGACCAGTCAGTCTTACTTCTGTGGTAGGAAAATTATTGGAGAGGATTCTGAGATATAGTATTTATGATTATTTGGAAAAGTACTCTTTGTTTAGAGATAGTCAGCGTGGCTTTGTGAGGGACAGGTCATGCCTCACAAACCTTATTGAATTCCCTGAGGATGTGACAAAACACATCGATGAAGGTAGAGCAGAAGATGTGGCGTATGTGGATTTTAGCAAAGCATTTCATAAAGTTCCACATGGTAGGCTCATTCAGAAAGTAAGGAGGCATTGGATTCAGGAAAATTTGGCTGTCTGGATACAAAATCGACTGTCCAATAGAAGGCAGGGGGTGGTTGTAGATGGAAAGAATTCAGCCTGGAGCTCAGTGACCAGAGTTGTTCCACAGGGATCTGTTCTGGGACCTTCGCTCTTTGTGATCTTTATAAATGACTTGGATGAGGAAACGGAAGGGTGCTTGAGTAAGTTTGCCGATGACACTAAGGTTAGTGGAGTTGTGGACATTGTGGAGGGCTGCTGTAGGTTGCAATGGGACATTGACAGGATGCAGAGCTGGGTAAAGAAGTGGCAGATGGAATTCAACCCAAAAAAGTGTGAAGGTCAAATCTGAATGCAGAATACAGAGTTAATGGCAGGATTCCCAGCAGCGAGAAGGAACAGAGGGATCTTGGGGTCCACATCCATAGATCCCTCAAAGTTGCTACCCAAGTTGATAGGATTATAAAGAAGGTGCGTTGGCTTTCATTGGCAGGGGAACTGAGTTTAAGAGCCACGGGTTATGCTGCAGCTCTATAAAGCCATGGTTAGACCACACTTGGAATATTGTGTTCAGTTCTGGTCACCTCATTATATGAAAGATGTGGAAGCATTAGAGAGGATGCAGAGGAGAATTACCAGGATGCTACTGGGACTGGAGGACAAGTCTTATGAGGAAAGGTTGAGGGAGCTAGGGCTTTTTTCATTGGAGCGAAGAAGGATGAGAGGTGGCTTGATAGAGGTGTGCAAGATAATGACGGGCATAGATAGAGTGGTTAGTCAGAGATTTTTTCCCAGGGTGGAAATGACTATAACGAGGGGACATAATTTTAAGGTGATTGGAGGAAGGTATAGAGAAGATTTCAGAGGTAGGTTCTTCACACAGAGAGTGGTGGGTACGTGGAATGTGCTGCCGGCAGCGGTAGTGGAGTCAGATACATTAGGGATATTTAAGCAACTCTTGGATTGGCACATGGTTGATAGTAAAATATAGGGTATGCAGGTATCTTAGAATAGGATAATAGGTCAGCACAACAACAACAGGCATTTCTGTGGCTCCAAGCAAGAGTCCAGGATGGTAAGCATCCTGGTGCAAGGGTCAAGGATGTCTCTGAGAGGACACAGGACACACTGAAACAGGAGGGTTGGCAGCCACAGGTCGTGGTCCACACTGGTACCAACAATATAGGCAGGAATAGAGATGATGTCCTGTGAAGGGAATGTGGAGAGTTAGGTCACAGGTTGAAAAGCAGGGCCTCTAAGGAACCCTAATTTTCCATTCACTGCCTAATACTGTTGTTATTGGTTTTCCTCCATTTTCACGTAAGGACCGAAGTTATCCTTAACCACAATGATGTTTAAACTCATGGAATAATGATTGTTGTTCCCAAAATGCTCTCTGACTGAAACTTTGATCACCTGGCCAGCCTCAATACTAATGTAAGGTCTAGTACAAACCATTCCCTAGTTGGAGTATCTACATATTGATTCAAGAAATGGGGAAGCACGGTCGGTCAATGGTTAGCACTGCTGCCTCACAGCACCAGGGACCTGAGTTTGGTTCCACCCTTGGGTGACTGTGTGGAATTTACACATTCTCCCTGTGTCTACATGGGTTTCCTCCAAGTGCTCCGGTTCCCTTCCACAGTCCAAAGATGTTCAGGCTAGGTGGATCGGCCATGCTAAATTCCCCGTAGTTGTTCAGGGATGCGTAAATTAGGTGGGTTACTGGGGGATGGGTCTGAGTGGGATGCTCTGAGGGTTGGTGCAGACTTGTTGGGCTGAAGGGCCTGTTTCCACACTGTAGGGATTCTGTGTGCCAAACAAATTCTGCCCCATCTAAGCCCCTGCAGTGAGGGAGTTCCAGCCAATATCAGGAAAGTTAAAATCACCTACTACAGCAACGCTGTGGTTTTTCCATCTTCCCATGGTCTGCTCATAAATGCATTCTTCTATCTCCTGCTGGCTACTGGGAGGCCAACAGAATAACTCCAACATAGTGGTTGCACTTTTCTTATTCCTGAGTTCTACCCGTACAGCCTTGCTGGATGAGCCCTCCAAGATGTCCTCTCCTAATGGAGCTGACATTCTTCTTAACCAGTAATGCAATCCCCCGTCCCTTTTACATCCCCCTCCAATATGCCTGAAACATCTAAAACCTGGAACATTGAGCTGCCAGTGCTGCCCTTCCGTCAACAAAGTTTCTGTAATGGCTACAGCATCGCAGTCCCATGCTCTAAACTCACCTTGCATTAAAATCAATACATTTCAGACCACCAGTCTCACCATTGTCATTAACCTGGCCCTGCCTGTTCTTCCTTTTAGACTTAACCTCTACCTTCTCCACAACCACCACGCATGCTGATCTGCTGCCCTGGCTCCACACCCCACCACGTGACACTAATCTAAACCATGCATATCTAAGCAGTCCTTGTTCAAATGCATCAAGATCTGGACAACATCCAGGCTTGGGCTAACGACACAAATGCCAGGCTACTGCCATTTCCATTAAGAGACAACTTAACAACCACCCCTGGGCATTCAATGGCATTACCATCACTGAAGCCCCCACTATCACCATCCTGGGGTTTACAATTGACCAGAAACTCAACTGGACTTGACGTATAAATACATTGATTACAAGAACAGGTCAGAGGTTAGCAGTACTGTACAAGTAAGTCTTGAATGCAATAGGCTGTCCATCATCTACAAGGGACAAACCAGAAATGTGCCAGGCTTTTGCTGGCCCTTCTTCCTGAATCGCAAAATGATAAGTTTCCAGGTCAGTGGGTAACCAGGGAGACAAATGGAATGTTGGCCTTTATTTCAAAGTGAATGGAGAATAAAAGTAGGGAGGTCTTGTTAAAACTCTATCAGCCACTAGTCACACCACAGGTGAAATACTGTGAACAGTTCTGGTCCCCCGATCTAAGGAATGATATCCTGGTATCGGAGGCGTTCACTTGGCTGATACCAAATCTGGAGGGTTTTCTCACAAGAAAAGGCCAAGCGGGTTAAGTTTGTGTTCGTTGGAGTTCAGAAGAATAAGATGAGATATTATTAAAACAGATAAGAATCTTAGGGAGCTGAACAAGGTAGATGCTGAGAGGTTGTTTGTCCTTGTGTTAGAGTCTGTAATCTCAGAGTAAGATAGGACAGAGATGCGAAGGATTATTTTCTTTCAGAGTGTAGTGAATTTGTAGAAATCCTTACCACAGGGGTCTATGAAGGCTGGATTGGTCAGTACATTCAAGAATGAGATAGATGGATTTTTAATCAGCGAAAGAATCAAGAGTTGCAGGGATAAATCAGGAAAGTGGGGTTAAGGATTACCAGATCAGTCAAGATATCATTGAATGGCAGAGCAGACTTGATGCACTGAATGGCCTACTTGTGCTCCTCTGTTTCATGGGGCTATGGTCTAACAGATGCATGGAAATAGGATTAAACTATTCAGCCCAAAAAGTCTGCTCCACCATTGAGAATCATGGAGATCTACAGTACAGAAAAAGGCCCTTCAGTACATTATGTCCATGCTGGTTAAAAAAACCACCACTTAACTATTCTAATCCCATTCTCCAGAACATGGTCCATAGCTTTGTAAGTCTTAGCATCACATGTACATCTAAATACTTCTTCAATGTGATAAGGGTTTCTGTCCCTACCCCCCTTCCAGGCAGCGAGGTACAGCTTTTCCTCACATCCCCTCTAAACCTTCTACCTCTTTCCTTAAATCTATGCCCCCTGGTCATTGATCCCTCCATCATTTCTCCTGTCAACTCTATCTATGCCTTTAATAGTTTTATACATCTCAATCATGGCCCTTCTTTCTTGCCATCTTTTAGCTTTCCTAATCTCCTTTAATAAGTTCCTTCTTGCATATTCTATTTTCCATTTGGGCTTCTGCTGTTTTGAGCCCTGGCCATCTGCAATAAGACTCCCTTTCTCCCTTAATCCAATCCTGCATATCTCTCGATACAGGGTATAGACACCCTGGCTCACTGTGTCTCCTAACATTGAACATTCTCTCAGGATCCCAGCCTCCTGTTATGTTAGTTGAAATCCTCCCCAACAGCAGTGGCGAACCTGCCCACAAAGGTGCTGACCCCAATCCAATTCTGGTATGACCTGTACCCCTTATACTGGTCCCACAGACCTCAAATATGGTCCCAAAGTTGCAGAAATCTAACGCTCTCCCTCCTGTACCATTTCTTGAGCCACACATTCATCTGGTTTAACTCCTAACTCCAATACTCACTTGTATGTGATCTCGGCCATAATTCAGAGATTACCACCTTTTGGATCCTGTTCTTTAATCTACTTCCTAGCTCCCTAAATTCTACTTGCAGGTCCTCATCCCTTTTTCTACCTGACATAAATATGATCATGGCTGATTGAGCACTTTTATTCAAAATAATCCTTTTAAATGGAACATAGAATAGTACAGTACAATACAGGCCCATGATGTTGTGCTGACCTATTATCCTACTCTAAGATCAAGCTAACCTACATACCCTTCATTTCAAACCATTGGCATCGGCAATCTACCAATCTCTTCTTTAAATATACTCAAATACTGACCTTCATCAGCCATCCTGGGAGAAAATCCCATGGATTCATAAACCTTTGAGTCATGGGAATGCTTCTCATTTTGATGATAATTGGCATTTCCCTTATTTTTAAATTGTGCCCCATCAAACAAATCTGACCTGCATCCTTGCGATGGTTTCAATGAGGCCACCTCCCATTCTTCAAAACTGTGGCAATTCTAGGCCCAGTTTGATCAATCTCCTGTCATCAAGACTTCACCACTCCTGTACTCAAGCCCTCTTTCAACAAAGATCAACATTCCATTAGCCTTCCAAATAGCTTGCTGCACTTGCATGTTAGCCTGCAAAGACTTGTCCACAAGGACATCTGGGTTACTTCTGCACATCTATATTTCCAACCTCTCCCCATTTAAGAAATATTCCACATGTCTGTGCCTCCTACCAAAGTGGATAGCCTCAAGTTTTTCCACATTATATTCCATCTTTCCATATCCTTGCTCATTCACGAAGATTGTCCAAGCTCTCTCAAAACCATTTTACAACTTCCTCACAACACCCAATCCTGCCTAGCTTTAATAACCTACAGCTTGTAAATATTATATTTTGTCCCTGCATTCAAATCAATGATATATATTATGTATAAAATGAGTCAAGGTGTTTTTGAGATCTACAGGACACAAAAAGGCCATTCTGCCCAGCTCGTCCATTTTGGTCAAACACAACCACCCATTCTAATCCCATTCTCCAGCACGTGGCCTATGACTTGGTATGTCTTGGCATCATAAGTGAACATCTAAATACTTCTTTGATGTTATGAGGATTTCTGCCTGTACCACGGGCAGTGAGTTCCTACCGCACTCTAGGTGAAAAAAATTTTCTCACATGCCCTCTAAACTTCCTGAGCTATCCCTTCAACCTGTGCCTCTGATCACTGATCCCTCTGTCTACCCTATCTGTACCTGTCATAATTTTATACATCTCAATCATGCTCCCTCTCAATTACCTCTGCTCTAACGAAAACAACCCCAGTGTGTTGAACCTCTCTTCATAACTGAAACTTTCCAGACCGGTAACATCCTGATAAATATCCTCTGCACCTTCTCCAGTGTTTTTATAAGGCCATCAATAAACACACAGAATTAGACCTTGTATACAAACCAGTGCAAAGTAAAACTGGAAATGAGGTAATCAATGCCAATGAAGCCCAGAGTTTAAATAACAGGCAGGAAAACACAACACCGCTTCATCGCAGGCTGCACTGATAATGTTACACAGCACAGCAATGAAATGTCTGTGAACTAATGAATCAGCTCGGTAAGCGAACCAACCGCAGGATCTACAACCCGAGCTACAAATCTACTCACGAATATTGGATTTGAAAATAATAAGGAAATATCGAGCCTTAGAGGATGTTGGTCCCTCCACAATCTGAAGAGATTTCATGCAACATGATAGTAATATAAACTGTTATCATCTTCATATCAATTATTTTCACAGTGAATAAAGATCTTCCATTTGCCTGAGCTCAAAATAATTTATGAAGTTGCACATCACCTATTCATCTGCGGCATCTGTGAGAGTCACGTGGGCAAGAGCTCCCTGTAAGAGCACTATCACCCTGTAACTTCTGTCTTGACATGACTGTATTCTGCTCAAGCTCACAATGACTTTGTATTCTTTGGTTCCCATTCATTTCACAATTCAGAACAGGGTGTTCCAGTCCCATTGCAAAATGAGGGAGAACGGGAGGTGTAGAAAGCTGGTGCAATTCTGTGAATAATGTACTCACCTGTCAGGTAAAGGTGATATTGAGGGACTCGCAATAGCAGCATGTAAAGACACTGCTTAACAGTCAGCCTGTTGGAATCAGGATGGACCTAGGAACCATGACACAGGGGAAGAGAGATCAATTAAAATCAACACTCAAAAATAAATCCGACAATTAATTTCACAGGATTGACACAGAGAGACCACAAAACAAAAATTGTCAACATGGGATTCCAAATAATCACGCTCAGAAAGAACAGCAACAGAAACACAGACCCACAGATGCACAGTAGGCTGTGAATACTGCAAACGCCACCTCTACCTTGTGCATAGAGTGTGCAAGTGTGAACAGAAACCAGATATCAGTTGGAAAATAACAAAAGCAGCAGCCACTGTTAAAGATGGCAATGCAGAAAATGGGTTAATTGAAGGAAAAGAAATCCAGGCAACCTGAAACATACGCTGACTGGGGGAGAGTAACTGGACTCAGATCGTGAGGCCTTGAAAAGGCTGTTGCAGGACAGAAGCCTAGCAGTGACTCTGTTCCAGTGTTTATCCACAGATAGTGACACGAACCAAAAGCAGAATGTGGATCACTCCTTACTATATGCGCGAATCAGCCACAGAAAAACAAACCCACAGAAACCGCAAAATAAACACAAGCCGGAAGAAATAGCAACACAAACACAGACCCACAGAAACACCAAAAATCAACAAAACCTGCAGAAACAGCAACACAAGCACAGACCCACAGGAACAGTAACACAAGCACAGACCCACAGGAACAGCAACACAAGCACAGACCCACAGAAACAGCAACACAAACACAGACCCACAGGAACAGCAACACAAACACAGACCCACAGAAATAGTAGCACCAACACAGACCCACAGAAACAGCAACACAAACACAGATCCACAGAAACAGCAACACAAGCACAGATCCACAGAAACAGCAACACAAGCACAGACCCACAGAAACAGCAACACAAGCACAGACCCACAGAAACAGCAACACAAACACAGACCCACAGAAACAGCAACACAAGCACAGACCCACAGAAACAGCAACACAAGCACAGACCCACAGAAATAGTAGCACCAACACAGACCCACGGAGACAGCAACACAAACACAGACCCACAGAAACAGCAACACAAACACAGACCCACAGAAATAGTAGCACCAACACAGACCCACAGAGACAGCAACACAAACACAGATCCACAGAAACAGCAACACAAACACAGACCCACAGAAACAGCAACACAAACACAGACCCACAGAAACAGCAACACAAACACAGAACCACAGAAATAGTAGCACCAACACAGACCCACGGAGACAGCAACACAAACACAGACCCACAGAAACAGCAACACAAGCACAGACCCACAGAAACAGCAACACAAGCACAGACCCACAGAAACAGCAACACAAACACAGACCCACAGAAACAGCAACACAAACACAGACCCACAGAAATAGTAGCACCAACACAGACCCACGGAGACAGCAAGACAAACACAGATCCACAAAAACACTAACACAAACACAGACCCACAGGAATAGTAGCACCAACACAGACCCACAGAAACCACAACATTTAAACACTAATGCAAACACAGGCCCACAGAAGCACGAATGCAAACACGGGCCCACAGAAGCACGAATGCAAACACACACCCACAGAAAAACGAACATAAACACAGATGCACAGAAGCACTAACACAAACACAGACAGACAGAAATACTAGCACCAACACCGACCCACGGAAACCACAACACAAATATGGACTCATTTAAACACTAATGCAAACACAGATCCACAGAAACACTAACACCAACACCAACAAAACCCCCCAGAAATTCTAACACCAAAAATTCACAGAAACCCTAACACAGATACACACCCACAGAAACACTAACACAAACACAGTCTCACAGAAACTCTAACGCAATCATAGGCCCACAGAAACAGCAACACACAGACCCACTGAAATGCCAACACATAAAAACACTACTTCAAACACAGACCCACAGAAACAGTAACACAAATGCAGACCAGCAGAAACAAACACCAACAGAGACCCACAAAAACGCTAACACAAATACAGACCTACAGATACACTATCTCAAACACAGACCCTCAGAAACACACACAGCCAGAGTAACACTAAAGCAGACTCACAGAAACAGCAACTCCAACATAATCCCACGGAAATGTTAGCACCAACACAGACACATAGAACACTGGAGGTCCAAAATAAAATTTCAGGGATGCAAGATGGCACTGGCAAGCAAGAAGTTGGATTGAAGTGTGTCTACTTCAATGCCAGGGGCAGCCGGAATAAGGTGGGTGAACTTGCAGCATGGGTTACTACCTGGGACTTCAATGTTGTGGCCATTTCGGAGACATGGATAGAGCAGGGACAGGAATGGTTGTTGCAGGTACCGGGATTTAGATGTTTCAGTAAGAACAGTGAAGATGGTAAAAGAGGGGGAGGTGTGGCATTGTTGGTCAAGGACAGTATTACAGTTGCAGAAAGGATGTTTGGGGACTCGTCAAGTGAGGTAGTATGGGTTGAGGTTAGAAACAGGAAAGGGGAGGGCACCCTGTTGGGAGTTTTCTATAGGCCTCCGAATAATCCCAGTTATGTAGAGGAAAGGATAGCAAAGATGATTCTCGATAGGAGTGAGAGAGACAGGGTAGTTGTCATGGGGGACTTCAACTTTCCAAATATTGACTGGGAACACTATAGTTTGAGTACTATAGATGGGTCAGTTTTTGTCCAGTGTGTGCAGGGATGGGCACATTAGAAATGTGGAGCCTATTCAAGGAAAAGCTCCTGAGTGTCCTAGATAAATATGTACCTGTCAGGCAGGGAGGAGGCTGTAGAGCGCGGGAGCCGTGGTTTACGAAGGAGGTGGAATCTCTGGTCAAGAGGAAAAAGGCGGCTTATGTTAGGACGAGATGTGAAGGCTCAGTTAGGGCGCTTGAGATCTACGAGGTAGCCAGGAAAGACCGAAAGAGAGAGCTCAGAAGAGCCAGGAGGAGACATAAGAAGTTGTTGGCGGATAGGATCAGGGTAAACCCTAAGGCTTTCAAGAAGTGTTTAAGGAATAAAAGAATGACGAAAATAAGATTAGGGCCAATCAAGGATAGTGGTGGGAAGTTGTGTGTGGAGTCAGAGGAGATAGGGGAAGCACTAAATGAATATTTTTCAACAGTATTCACTCTAGAAAATGACAATGTTGTCAAGGAGAATACTGAGATACAGGCTACGAGACTAGGTGGGATTGAGATTCACAAGGAAGAGGTATTAGAAATCCTACACAGTGTGAAGATAGATAAGTCCCCTGGGCCGGATGGGATTTATCCTAGGATCCTCTGGGAAGCCAGGGAGGAGATGTCCGAGCCTTTGGCATTGATCTTTAACTCGTCATTGTCTACAGGAATAGTACCAGACGACTGGAGGACAGCAAATGTGGTTCCCCTGTTCAAGAAGGGGAGTAGAGACAACCCTGGGAATTATAGGCCAGTGAGCCTTACCTCAGTTGTTGGTAAAGTGTTGGAAAAGGGTATAAGGGATAGGATTTATAATCATCTAGAAAAGAATAAATTGATTAGGGATAGTCAGCACGGTTTTGTGAAGGGTAGGTCATGTCTCACAAACCTTATTGAGTTCTTTGAGAAGGTGACCAAACAGGTAGATGAGAGTAAACTGGTTGACCTGGTGTATATGGATTTCAGCAAGCATTCGATAAGGTTCCCCACAGTAGGCTATTGTACAAAATGTGGAGGAATGGGATTGTGGGAGATATAGCAGTTTGGATCGGAAATTGGCTTGCTGAAAGAAGACAGAGGGTGGTAGTTGATGGGAAATGTTCATCTAGGAGACCAGTTACTAGTGGTGTACCGCAAGGGTCGGTGTTGGGTCCACTGCTGTTTGTCATTTTTATAAATGACCTGGATGAGGGCGTAGAAGAATGAGTTAGTAAATGTGCACTAAGGTCGTGGAGTTGTGGAAAGTGACAAAAGATGCTGTAGGTTGCAGAGAGACATAGATAAGCTGCAGAGCTGGGCTGAGAGGTGGCAAATGGAGTTTAATGCAGACAAGTGTGAGGTGATGCACTTTGGTAGGAGTAACCAGAAGGCAAAGTACTGGGCTAATGGTAAGATTCTTGGTAGTGTAGATGAGCAGAGAGATCTCGGTGTCCAAGTACACAGATCCTTGAAAGTTGCCACTCAGGTTGACAGGCCTATTAAGAAGGCATACAGTGTTTTAGCTTTTATTAATAGAGGGATCGAGTTCCGGAACCAAGAGGTTATGCTGCCGCTGTACAAAACTCTGGTGCAGCCGCACTTGGAGTATTGTGTACAGTTCTGGTCACTGCATGATAAGAAGGATGTGGAACTTTGGAAAGGGTGCAGAGGAGATTTACTAGGATGTTGCCTGGTATGGAGGGAAGGTCTTACGAGGAAAGGCTGAGGGACTTGAGGCTGTTTTCGTTAGAGAGACGGTTGAGAGGTGACTTAATTGAAACATATAAACTAATCAGAGGGTTAGATAGGGTGGATAGGGAGAGACTTTTTCCTAGGATGGTGACGGCGAGCACGAGTGGGCATAGCTTTAAATTGAGGGATGAAAGATATAGGGCAGATGTCAGAGGTAGTTTCTTTACTCAGAGAGTAGTAAGGGAATGGAACGCTTTGCCTGCAACGGTAGTAGATTCGCCAACTTTAGGTACATTTAAGTCGTCATTGGATAAGCATATGGACATACATGGAATAGTGTAGGTTAGATGGGCTTGAGATCGGTATGACAGGTCGGCACAACATCGAGGGCTGAAGGGCCTGTACTGTGCTGTAATGTTCTATGTTCTAAAACAAACACAGATCTTCAGAAACACTGATACAGAAAGAAACCCACAGAAGTGCCAACTCTAACACATACCAATAGAAACACAAATACAGACGAAACGAAACAGCAACACAAACAGCACCACAGAAACACTAACAGAAATAAAGAAACACTGAAACATAGCAGCATATTGCAGCGAAATGGCAATATGACCCAAGCAATAATTAGGACTCTGGGCTAGTGCCTGGTCACATGGGTTCAAGTCCCACCATAGCAGCCGTGGAATTCAAATTCAGTGAATAAATCTGGAATTGGAAGTATCTTTATAATAGTGCCATGAAAAATTCATAGTTGTAAACAAAAACCCCATCTGGTTCATTAATACCCTTAAGGGAAGGTAATCTGCTGCTCTTACCTGGTCTGGCCTACATGTGACTCCAGACCCACTAAGTCTTAATTTTCCTCTTAAAATGGTTGGGCATATCATTTAGTTCAGGATTTGGTGCCCAAGTTAGGTATCAAATGCTGGTCTTGCCATTGATGCCCACATCCCATGACAGAACAAAGGGGGGGGAAAAGACTTGCTAAAAGCACTCAGACACAAATGCAGACCAACTAAAAGACAGACCCAGAGAAACAATAAAAAAACACACAGCCAATACAGACCCCATAGATCTGGAGAAACACAATGACCATCTCTTCTCTCTCAGAGCCAAAACAGAATTTCCTTTCTACCTTACCAATCTCTACAGGGAAAGAATCATGGAACCCTGTTCCCACCAGCAAATCCAACATGCTGCCACAACAAACACATCTTCGCCTTCCCGTCAGCGTTCCCCAGGGCTCATTCCCACCCCACCCACCACACCTTGGTCCACTTCTCTATCACCTCCCAGGACCTCATCCCCCTTCCATGACACCTTTCCATAAAGAATGAGTATTGTTTGTCCTTTTCCCCTCTCTCCTCACTGCCCCAGGCTCCAAGTCTGTGAAGCAATGATTTATGTGCGCTTCATTTAATCTACCTCACTATATTCAAGCCTCACAATGTGATCTCTCCTACATTTGAGATACTATTCTAATTCTCCACCTTGCTCTGACAGTGACATCTCTGTCCTTGATCTGCTGCATTGCTCCAGTGAAACCAAGTGCAAGCCAAAGGAACAGCACCTCAACTTTCAATTAAACATATTACAGTCTCTGGACTCGACATGCTAGTCAACGACTTCAGACTACAAATGCTGTCCTTTGTTTTTTTTTGCTATGTGTCAGACTTAATCTTATTTTACATGTTTGTATTTGGACACAGAAGTATGTTAGTTCAACAACATTCAATCTACCACACTTCTAATCCCCCTTCAGTCTTGAAGAAATCATATTTGAATCTAACTGTTAGCTCTATTATTCTACTCAGATACTGCCAGACCTGCTGGGTAGCTCCAGAACTCACTGTTTTTATTTCAGATTCCCAGCATCTGCATGATTTTTTTTTATGCAGATCACTTAATCTGGTAGGAGCTTAAGCCCAAACACGCTGAGAGGCAGAAAGTTGCAGAATGCAAAGAAAACTTTAGATAATTAACCATTCACCACTTGGAATCAACTAACAGTAGACAATTAAGTCAAATGCACCAAAGTGCTGAGGTTAGTTAAACTGAAGAGAAAGAAAAAAGGATTACACTCTAAGGCCAACCATCCAGACGGACAAGATGGACAGATGGAAAAGCAGAAAACTCACCCAGCTAATGATTAGAAAGCCCAAAGCTTCAATCCCACTCACAACCTTGCACCCTGATCATGACTCTATCGCCCCCCCCCCCCTCCCTGGCCATGACTTAAGCCTTAAAAGCAAGATTGGGTTCTGATTTGCAAAGGAGATGAACTTCCAATATTCTGGGGTCTTATCTAAACTTCAACATGATTATGGCTGATCCACAGCAATCAAATATTTGGTCCTTTCATCTGAGTCACCGATATAGGTTGAGGCCCCAGCACTGATGCTTACAAAATTTCTTGAAACTTTCCAAAGAGATGACCCGAGTATTTGGATGAGGGTAGGGCAAATAATGTAGTTTATATGGATTCCAGCAAGGCCTTCGACAAGGTCCCATGTGACAAGGAAAACTAGTGAGGAAGGTAAAAGCTCATGGGATCTACAGTAACTTTGCAAACTTAGCTGAGTGATAGGAAAGGGAGGATAGCAGAGAGGACTATTTGTGTGACCGGAGTTCAGTGAGCAGTGGTGTACCACAGGGATATGTGCTGGGTCCCCTATTTTACAGAGAATGTGGGAGGGGAGGTAAGTAGGTGTGCGGATGACACAATAATTTGCTGGGTGACTCACAGTGAAGGGAGGTGTCACATTACAGAAGGATATAAACAGATTGGTCAGTTCAACCGGTCAGTAATAAATGTGAGGTGACGCACTTTCCAAGAGGGAGCAAGACTATGGAGTGCTTAATGAATAGCAGGACACTAGGGCGCTCAGAGTAACAGAGGGATCTTGGGGTGCCAGTCCACAGATTGCTGAAGGTGACAGGAGAGACCAATAGGATAATTAGGAAGGCATACAGGTCACTTTCCTTTTTCAGCTGTGGTTATAAGAGCAGGGGAGTCATGTTGGAGCAGTACAGAACTTTGGTTACACCATAGCTGGTGTACTGTGTGCAGGTCTATACTATAGGAACGATGTCACACTATAGGAACGATGTGTTCACAATGGATGGGGTACAGAGGAGATTCACCAGGATGTTGCCTTAGATATAAAATTTCAGCTACAAAGAGATACTTGGTGATCTCGGGTTATTATCTTTGGAGCAGGTTGGTGGAGGTGACTGAGACAAGTGTATAAGATCAGGAGCAGCTTGGACAAGGTGAATAGAAAGCAACTATTTCCCTCAGTTGACTTGGTCAGATGTGTGGCAGATGAAATTTAATAAAGTATGATGTGATACATAATTTGACACAACTTTATTCAGTTCCTCTGTAGCCAGGAAATAAATCGCAGCGTATCCAATTTTTTTCTCATGGCAGCAATTCTCTGATCAAGGCTATGTCTTGGCAAATCTACCCTGTAACCTCACTTAGTGCGACCACATTCTTCCTGTAATGTAGTGGACAGTGCTCTGCTGTTTCATAGTTCCAGCAAAACCTCCCTGCTCTTATACTCTAATTCATGGCCAATAAAGGAGGAGATTCTGCCTGCTACCTTAAACAAATTTTCTACCTCTCCTGGTACTTTCAGGGGACAAAAGTCCCTCTGTCTCTCTACACTTCTCAGTATTTATTGTGGATTCTCTTATCGAACTTCCTGAAATCACATCACCTCACAATTCTCCAAATTACATTTGACAGTTTTCTACCCAGCTGATCAGTCAATTGATAACTTCCTCCAGTCAATTATCTGACCAATTTTTGTACGAACTGCAATTTTTTGAGCCGAGCTGGCTCTGGGGAGAGATTTTACTGCAGATTTATGACAGGCTTTGAGCAAGCGAATGAGTATGTGTTTCCACTGGCAGGTCTCAAAGTGCTATCGAAAAAGACAGAAATGTTCACAAGGCAATTGGATAAATATTCAAAAAAGGAAATACTTTGCAAGCTTTTCCAAAGAGCTGGTACAAACATAATGTTCACAAACTACTCTTTCTGTTCTACATTGCTCTGGCATTCTGGGGCTGAGTTATTCCCAGAAGACCCCAGACCAATGACTCATATCTGCAGGAGGGACAATTTTCACATCTTTGATTAAGGACAACATGACTGTGCATCAAGAGAACGAGAAGGGAATTAGAAACTGCCAAAAGAGGTTTTAAAACAGAAAACCTGGCAAACTTGATGGAATTCCTTAAGGAAGAAACAGCATTGGAGATGGGAAATGGAGTGGATGTGGTGTGCGTGCACATCAGGAAAGTCATGGACAAAGTAATACATTAGGAAATGACTCCAGGAGATGAAGAGGGTGAAAGGGAGGGAGAGTAAACTGTATTAATACATCAGGCAGGAGAACGACTTTCAGAGCAATGTTTCAGAAGTAGGTACGGTGTCCCACAGGGTTCAGTTCTGGAATCATCACTGTTCAATGTCTGTGACAATAGCTTGCTTAAGATTTAAATAAGGCTGACATTGAATTACTTCAGACATACAATGCAGAGAAAGACTGTGTTGGCCAAACAGGTCTCTGTGCTCCCTTCTGAGCTGCTCCCATCCTCCCACCCCTGACTCAGTCAGCGCAATCCTCCATTCTGTTCTCCCTCATATTCTTGTCTAGCTACCCCTTAAAAGTGACAATAAGATTCACTTTAACCACTACCTGTAGGAGCAGACTGCACATTCTCAACAAACCCTGGACAAATGCTTCTTCACACAAATGCACCCGTACTTCTCCTAGCCAATACTCCTCATTTCTGCTCTCTCCCCACCCAGCCAACATTTATTTACCCCAATCCCCATTATGCCAATACACATTTACCTCCACTACCCATCTACTCAACAATCCCTTTTTAATCCCCAATCAACCAACATTCCTTATTTTACCCCATTCTCCACCCAGCCGACACTCTTCATTTATGACCGTCCCCCATTGGCCAACACTCTTATTTCAGCCTCATTACCAATCCAGCTAACACACCTCAATTACAGACAGCAACAACTGCAGATGCTGGACTGAGAGTCAATACAGGGTGGAGCTGGAGTAACACAGTAGGTCAGGCAGCATCAGAGGAGTAGCGAGGTCAACATATTAGGTCAACTTTCCTACTCCTCCAATGTGCCTCATTTATCCACTTTCCCATCCAGACAACAATCCTCATTTAGCCCATTACCTATCCAGGTAATACACCTCAGTTACCCCCTTTCATAATTGGCCAACACTAATTTACTCTCTTACCCTCCGTACATACTCCTCATTCACCCCCATCTCCCAACCAGCCAAGGTATTTCATTCATCCACATTCCGTATCCATTTACCCCAAGCCCAATCCAGCCAACGCTCATCATTTACCCCCATTCGGAACCCAGCTAACAAACATTCCTCTTTCAACCACGTTCTCCATCCAGCCAGCGGTCCTCTTTTACTCTAGCGTTCTTAAAGAAGGGTCTGAAGAAACAGTAACTCTTGCTTTCTCTCCACAGATGCCGGCAAACCTACTGAATTTCTCCAGCAATTCTGCTTTTGATTAATTTACCCCATTCACCCACACAGCCAACTCTCATCATTTATCCTCTATCCAAACCCAGTCAATAGTCATTTACCCCCATCAACAACCAGTTCAAACCCATTCTCTACCCAGTCAACACTCCTCACATACCCCTAATCGTTATCCAAACAAAACTCATTTACCACCATTCCCCAACCAAAAACTCCCCTCTGATCCCTTTCCCCATCCAGTCAACAGTCCTCATTTAGCCCCATTGCCCATCTAGACAACACTCAGCATTTACCCCATTCCCCATCCAGCCAATACTCTTCTACCACCATTATCCATCTAGCAAATACTCCCTTTTTACCCACATTCACCATCATTTATCCCTATGCCCCATTCAGCCAATATTGATATTGAGGTAAATGAGGTAAATTAGAAGTGTTGATGAGATTTACATTCCCAATCTAGTCAACACTCCTAATTTACTTCAATTCCCCATCCAACAAACACCCCTCTTTTACCCCCCTTTCCCACCAGCCACCACTCCTCAATTATCCACTTTCCCCACTCAGCCAACATTCATTTACCCCACACTCCACTGGCCAACAGCCATCCAGCCAACATTCCTCATTTACATTCATTCACCGTCCAGCAAATACTCCATTTTAAGCTCATTCCCCATTTAGCTATTACTCCTCATTTACCTCCATTTCCCAACCAGCCAAAAATCCCTCCATTACCTCCATTCCAGATCCAGCCAAAAATCCCTCATTTACCTTTATTCCTCATTCAGCCAAAAATCCCTCCTTTACCTCCATTCCTCATCCAGCCAAAAATCCCTCATTTACCTCCATTCTCTATCCAGCCAGCACATATAATTTACCCCTATCCCGCCTGCACTTCTCTTTTACCCACATTTCTCACCAACCAACGCTCCTCATTTATCCACTTTTCTCACTCAGCTAACAATAATTTACCCCACAACCAACAGGACAATGCTCTACATCTATCCCAATTGCCATCATTTACCCTCATTCTCCAATCACTCCTCATTTACCTGTACTCTGCATCCAAACAGAATTCTTCATTTATCGTCATTAATCAACCAGTCAATTATTGTGAACAAGGGCTACTGGACCTGAACGATGCCTCTGTTTTCCTGTTACCTCTGCTTTCTCTCCACAGATTCTGCATGACCCATTGAGTTTTTCCAGCAATATCTGCTCTTGTTTCTGATTTACGACATCTGCAGTTCTTTTTGTTTTGTTTATTCCTCAGTTACCCCTTTCACAACCAGCCAACGCTCATTTAAACTCTTCCCTTCCATGCCAACACCTGTCATTCACCCCCATTCTGCACTCAGCCAACACCTGTCATTCACCCCCATTCTGCACTCAGCCAACACCCCACATTCACCCACATTCTGGACTCAGCCAACACCCCTCATTCACCCCCATTCTGCACTCAGCCAACACGCCTCATTCACCCACATTCTGCACTCAGCCAACACCCGTCATTCGCCCCCATTCTGCACTCAGCCAACACCCCTCATTCGCCCCCATTCCGCACTCAGCCAGCACCCATCATTCACCCCCATTCTGCACTCAGCCAACACCCCACATTCGCCCCCATTCTGCACTCAGCCAACACCCCTCATTCGCCCCCATTCCGCACTCAGCCAGCACCCATCATTCACCCCCATTCTGCACTTAGCCAACACCCCTCATTCACCCCCATTCTGCACTCAGCCAACACCCCTCATTCGCCCCCATTCTGCACTCAGCCAACACCCCTCATTCTCTCCCATTCTGCACTCAGCCAACACCCGTCATTCGCCCCCATTCTGCACTCAGCCAACACCCCTCATTCGCCCCCATTCCGCATTCAGCCAGCACCCATCATTCGCCCCCATTCCTCACTCAGCCAACACCCCTCATTCGCCCCCATTCCGCACTCAGCCAGCACCCATCATTCACCCCCATTCTGCACTCAGCCAACACCCATCATTCACTCCCATTCTGCACTCAGCCAACACCCCTCATTCACTCCCATTCTGCACTCAGCCAACACCCCTCATTCTCTCCCATTCTGCACTCAGCCAACACCCATCATTCGCCCCCATTCTGCACTCAGCCAACACCCCTCATTCACTCCCATTCTGCACTCAGCCAACACCCCTCATTCTCTCCCATTCTGCACTCAGCCAACACCCATCATTCGCCCCCATTCTGCACTCAGCCAACACCCATCATTCACTCCCATTCTGCACTCAGCCAACACCCGTCATTCTCTCCCATTCTGCACTCAGCCAACACCCGTCATTTGCCCCCATTCTGCACTCAGCCAATACCCGTCATTCGCCCCATTCTGTACTCAGCTAACACCCATCTTTCATCCCCATGAACCATCAAACCAACACTCCTCATTTACCTGTATTCCCAAGCCAGCCAACACCCCTCATTAAAACCCTAATGCCCATTCAAACAACATTGCTCATTTATCCCCAAGGCAACATTCCCCGTTTCTCCCCTTTTCCCATCCAACCAACAACTCCGTCAAATCAGAAGGAGAAATATTTCACGGTGTGAAATGGCAATGTAAGCTGCAAGGAGATGATATTAAGGTGGTGAAAAAGACTCAAATGTCACAGCTGGAATTCTGGCTTTAAGAATATGAAGTGATTTATCTCAGTGGATCTGATAGTGGCAATGATAGTGTTAATGAGAGCTAGTTCAAGTCTCGGGAAGAGGAGATGGATGGTAAGCAGACATGTCATACGCCAGTAAAGGTTAATAAAGGTGTCAAAAGGTATTGAGGATTTGAGTGAATTGTTGGGAGACAATTTGCAGAATGTTACCTCGAACTCCAGCAGCCTTGTGGAAAGCTCTTGTGAGTTGCTACAGGATTGTTCCAGGATTGCGAGGTTATGTTCAAATTGCTCAATATACCTGGAGTACACACTCAGTCTGGGCCCTCGGGCTAAGATCACATGTGCCAAACATGGACCTGCCTGCTCCCTGATGGTAGAAAGGTATGGACTCAGTCAAATAATGCAACAGTCACTCTTGGTTGACCATCACCACTAACCACCCCCTCTCCCCCCACCAGTCCCCCTTCACAATGCCCCACTCCCCCCACCATTCTCCAGATTCCCCACCCAATGAAAAATTTTATAATCCTCTTTGAAGTGCTTTGTTTGTGGTATGTGGGGGCCACTAGCTGGGGCAGCTGCATTTCCTGTCCTTCACCAATAGCCTTTGAATATTTGGTGGTGATCCTCTTGATCTGCTGCAATCCATTTGTGTAGGAATTCTCTTGGAAGGAACTTCAGGATTTTGACTCAGCAACATATCAGGATACCACTCATCCCATGTCAGGACAATGCATGGCCTGGGGAGAACTTACAGCTAGTGGTGCTCTCATGTATTTGCTGTCCTTGTCCTTCTGGATAGAAGTGGCTGTGAATTTAGAAACTGCTGTTGGACTAATTTGGTGAATTTGTGAAATGCATCTTACAGATCATACAGATGGTACACACAGCTGCTACTGGGCATCAGTAGTGAAGGGATGGATGTGGTGCCAATCAAGCAGGCTGTTTTGGTCAGATGGTGTCAAGTGTCTTAAGTGTTATTGGAGCTGCACCCATCCAGAAACATGGGAAGTATTCCATCATATTCCTGACTTATTCCCTAGTGCCTGGGAAGGAAGTGAATTAATTGCTGCAGAATTTCCAGTCTCTTGACCTGCTCTTGTAGTCATTGTATTTATGTGACTAGTCCAGTTCAGTCTCTGGTCAATGGTAACCCCAAGATATTGATAGTGGGGCAAAGTTATTTAACATTAATGCGGAGACAATTGGACTCTCTTTTGTTGGTGATGGTCATTGTCTGGCATTTGTGTGGCACAAATGTAAGTCGCCACTTATCAGCCCAAGCCTGGATAGTGTCTGGGTCTTGCTGCATGCAGACATGGACTGCTCCAATTGCAAATGACATTAACATCCCCACTTCTGACGTTTATGATGGAGGGAAGGTCATTGATGAAGTAGCTGAAGGAGGTTGGACCTCTGAAGGGCCCCTGCAGAAATGTGCTGGAGCTGAGATGACTGACCTCTAAAAGCAACAATCATTTTCCTTTGCACTAGGTATGAGAGGTTTCTCCCAATACCCACTGACTCCTGTTTTCAAGGAGACATTACATTCAGTCAGACACTGCCCTGGATGTCAACAGCAAAGACTGTCACCCCTGAAGTTCATCCCTTTTATCCACTGTTTGGACAAAGGCTGTAATGAGATCAGAATCTAAACACAGCATCAGTGAGAATGACATTCATTTGCAAGTGCTGTTGATAGCACCATAACCTTCCATCACTTTACAGGTGATCAAGAGTAGATGAATAGAGCAGTGATAGATGTGATTGGATGTTTTAGTGTACAGGACATCCCAGGGCAAGTTTCCCATATGGTTGGTTTTGAGCCAGCACCACCATTCATTATGATCATGGCTGATCATCCACAATCAGTATCCTGTTCCTGCCTTATCTCCATAAACCTTGCTTCCACTATCTTTGAGAGCTCTATCCATCTCTTTCTTGTAAGTATCCAGAGACTTGGCCTCCACTGCCTTCTGGGGCAGAGCATTCCATATATCCACCACTCTCTGGGTGAAGAAGTTTCTCCTCAACTCTGGTCCAAATGGCCTACCCCTTATTTTTAAACTGTGTCCTCTGGTTCTGGACTCACCCATCAGCAGAAACATGCTTCCTGCCTCCAGACTGTCCAAACCCTTAATAATCTTACACATCTTAATCAGATCCCCTCTCATCCTTCTAAACAAGTGTGTACAAGCCCAGACGCTCCAATCTTTCAACATATGATAGTCCCGCCATTCTGGGAATTGATCTCGTGAACCTACGCTGCACTCCCTCAATAGCAAGAATGTCCTTCCGCAAATTTGGAGACCAAAGCTGCACACAATACTCCAGGTGCGGCCTCACCAGGGCCCTGTACAGCTGCAGAAGAAGCTCTTTGCTCCTATACTCCTATACTGGGCAAGCATATGGCCGTACATGGAATAGTGTGGGTTAGATGGGCTTGAGATCGGTATGACAGGTCGGCACAACATCTAGGGCCGAAGGGCCTGTACTGTGCTGTAATGTTCTATGTTCTATACTCAATTCCTCTTGCTTTGAAGACCAGCATGCCATTAGCTTTCTTGACTGCCTGCTGTACCTGCATGCTTGCTTTCATTGACTGATGTACAAGAACACCCAGATCTCATTGTACTTCCCTTTTACCTAACATGACTCCACATAGATAGTAATTTGCCTTCCTATTCTTGCCACCGAAGTGGATAACCTCACATTTATCCACATTAAACTGCATCTGCCATGCATCGTCCACTCGCCCAACCTGTCCAAGTCACCTTGTATTCTCATAACATCTTCCTCACATTTCACACTGCCAGTCAGCTTAGTATCATCAGCAAATTTGCTAATATTACTTTTAATGCCTTCATCTATGTCATTGATGTATATTGTAAACAGTTGTGGTCCCAGCACCAAACCTTGCAGTACCCCACTGGCCTGCCATTCCGAAAGGGACCCGTTTATCACTACTCTTTGCTTCCTGTCAGCCAGCTAAGTTTCAATCCAAGTCAGTATTTTGCCCCCAATACCATGTGGCCTAATTTTGCTCACTAATCTCCTATGTGGGACTTTATCAAAGGCTTTCTGAAAGTCCAGGTACATTACATCCACTGGCTCTCCCTTGTCCATCTTCATAGTTACATCCTCAAAAAATTCCAGAAGATTAGTCAAGCACGATTTTCCCTTCGTAAATCCATGCTGACTCTGACCTATCCTGTTACCTCTATCCAAATGAGTCATAATTTCATTTTTCATAATTGACTCCAGCATCTTTCCCACCACTGACATCAGGCTAACCAGTCTGTAATTTCCTGTTTTCTCTCTCTCCTTTCTTGAAAAGTGGGACAACATTAGCCACCCTCCAATCTGAAGGAACTGATCCTGAATCTATAGAACATTGGAAAATGATTACTAATGCGTCCACAATTTCTAGAGCCACCTCCGTAAGCACCCCAGGATGCAGACCATCAGGTCCCGGGGACTTATCAGCCTTCAGACCTAACAGTCTATCCAACACGATTTCCTGCCTAACATAAATACCCTTCAGTTCGTCCATTACCCTCGGTCCTTCAGCCACTACTACATCTGGGAGATTGCTTGTGTCTTCCCTAGTGAAGACAGATCTAAAGTACCTATTCAACTCTTCTGCCATTTCCTTGTTCCCCATAATAAATTCACCCATTTCTGTCATCAAGGGCCCAATTTTAGTCATAACCATTTTTTTTCTTTTCACATATACCTAAAAAAACTTTTACTATCCTCCTTTATATTTTTGGCCAGTTTGCCTTCGTACCTCATTTTTTCTCTGTGTATTGCCTTTTTAAGTTATCTTCTGTTGCTCTTTAAAAGTTTCCTAGTCCTCTGGCTTCCCGCTCATCTTTGCTATACTTCTCTTTTATCTTTATACAGTCCTTAACTTGCCTCATCAGCCACAGCTGCCCCCTGCCTCCCCTGAGGATCTTTCTTCCTCTTTGGGATGAACTGATCCTGCACCTTTTGCATTGTATCCAGAAATACCTGCCATTGTTGTTCCACTGCCATCCCTGCTAGGGGATTGTACCATTGAACTTTGGCCAGCTCCTCCCTCATAGCTCCATAGTTCCCTTTGTTCAACTGCAATACTGACACTTCCGATTCTTCCTTCTCCCTCTCACATTGCAGATTAAAACTGCAACATCTTCAGTACTATTCCTGGAATGCTGTCAGGGATCACAAATTTCACAGTATCCAATGCCTCCAATTGTTTCTTGATATCACGTGAAACGAATCAAACCGGCTAAAGGTATTTGTGATTCTGGGGATCACTGGAAACGGCCAAGATGAATGCTCCGCTCAAAATGTTTGGCTGAATGTAAATGCAATTTCTTCATCCTTGTCTCTTGCACCCATCACTGAGGGTGGGAATACTTACGGAGCCTCCCTCACAGGTGAGTTGTTTAATTCCTCACTGACTCGGGTAGGTCTGCAGAGCTTAGATGTGATCTCTGTACTGTTAGATCCTTTGGTTCTGTCTACCACTTGATGCTTCTTCTGTTGGACACACAAGGAGTCCTTGCAGCTTCATCTCACTTTTAGGTCTTGGCTCTGCACGCTTCTTTGAACCAGGGTTAATCTCAACATCTCCTTAATATGGTGGCTGAGTGGAGGATACAGATTCTGCTTGAATGCAATTTTGCTGCTGTGAATGACCTGCAGTGCCTCACAGATGTTTTCAATTGCTAGATCTGTTCAAAGTCTGTCCCATTCTGTGCCACATGAAACAATGGAAAGCATCCTCAATGTGAGGATGAAAATTTGTCTCCACAGGGCTGTGCAGTGATCACTCCTACAGATACTGCCACATGTTTATGTGATACATGGATTGGTGAGGCTGAGGGGAGTTACATACCTGGCCATACCCCACTCAACTTCTTTTACTTCAACCTGGAAAACCTATACATCCTGAAGATCATTAGAACATGAGAGACGGGAGCAGGAGGAGGCTGTACAGGACCTAGAATGTGTTCCACCATTCAACACACTCACGGCTGATCTGATAGTGACCTTAACTCCACCTCTCTCCCATTCCCCATAAACACGTGTCAATCAAAAATCTACGTAGCTCAGCCTTGAATATATTCCGCAAATCAGTCTCCCCAAGGCACAGAATTACAAAGGTTGATGATCTGCGAACTGGGGTAAATCCTCCTTTTCTCCATTTCAATTGTGAGACCCCTTACATTTAAACTGTGTCCCCTAGTTCTAGATTCCTTCATGTAGAGAAACACATTCTCAGCATTTATCCTATAATGCCCCACAGAAGTCTACGCATTTCAATAAATTGATCTCCAAAGAATCCAACTTACTAAACCTTTCCCCATGACATCATCTCTTTATAATAGGAGTCTCTGAACTGCATCCAATGCGAGTATGTCCCTTGTTAAATAAAGAGACTAAAAATGACTGTCTTTGGATTTTTCATACTGCCTCAAGCCTTTGCTGTTGCCAATCTTCAGAGTCAATTCTTCACTAGTGTCCAATTCTTTTTGGTGGAATGCAATATCATGTTGATAAACATATTACCAGAGGACCCTCTAGTCACATGTCAAAACAGTAACAACGCTTTTTTTGGAAATAGTTTTCAGCAAACTTGGCCTTTTTTTTCTGATGCAAAACTTGCTTTTGGCTTACTCTGCCTTACCTCCTTTTAACACTCCTCTGTAACGTCACATTTCAAATACATTGACTCCTTCAGTTTCTTGTTTTTATTTCATGCTCAAAATATCCCTATCATACCCCATGATGAACATTATGCTGCATAGTGCATTGTTCGCAGCAACTTATACCTAGGTGCACATCCTAACACAGACTACATTATTCACTAAAGTACAATGCATTTTACACCATATATCCCCCAGTGTCAGCACAATAATTCAGCCCATTGAGTCAAAAACAAACACCCCTAACTATTTTAATCCATTTTCCAGCATTTGCCCATTAGCCTTGTATGCCTTGACATTGCAAGTACACATCTAATTACTTCTTCAATGAGGATTCTACTTCTATCACCCTCACAGGTCAGTGAGTCCCAGGTTTCAACTACCCACTGGGTGAAAAGATTTTTCCTCACATCCCCTCCCTACCTTGCCTTACATTTATGACTCCTGGTCATTGATTCCTGCATTGAGGGAAAAAGTTTCTTCCTGTCCAGCCTATCTATGTCCCTCATAATTTTATACATCTCACTCAGGTCCCTTCTCAATCTCCTCTGCTCTAAGGAAAACAACACCAGTCTGTCCAATCTCTCTTCATTACTGAAACTCTCCAGCCCAGGCAACATCCTGGCAAATCTCCCCTGCACCCTTTCCGCTGTTATAATGTGGATTCCAGAACTGTGCTCAATACTCTTGCTGTGGCCTAATCAACATTTTATACAGTTCCAGCATCACCTCCCTGCTCTTAAACTCTATGCCTTGGCTAAGAAAAACAATTATCCCATTTGCCCTCTTAACCACTGTCCTGCCCTGATACCTTAAGGGACCAGTGTACATGCACATCAAGGACCCTCTGATCCTCAGTGCTTTCCAGGGTCCTACAGTTCACTATGTTATTCCTTAGCCTGTTTGCCTTCCCTAAGTGTATCACCTCACCCTTTTCCAGACTGACTTCCATTTGAAAAGCCTTGTTGGAGTTCAAATAAATCAGAAGTACTGCCTTCATCAACACAGCTGATCACCTCTTTGAAACTTCCAAATCAAGTTCATAGCTCAACAGCATTGTGGATCTCGCAGCTGATCCTGAGACTGCAGGCTTAATTACAGGTTTAATACAGTTTCATTATAGTTATTATATTTCACTAATATAAGATTTTTAATCATTTTGTTTCTTTAACATTCAAGAAAAACAAAAAAACGCAAGCTTTATTCAAACTAACTTTTTTTAACAAGCATTTCAGAGACATATAGTGATTTTTTTTTAATTTTTAGAAGCTTAAAAAAGCTATGCATGTTTTAAGGGGAGTTTTCTTTACATCGCAAGAGCTTTTTTTGAATGGGCAATGAGATTTTAATATAAGTGGAGTTGTGTTTTTGTTTTGAAGAATCCTACATGTGGTCAGTTCTGGAGACCTTTCTTTGAATGAGGAATTTATTGAATGAAGAGGAGTCATCTTAATTCAGTGAATCAGCTAAGTGGTCGATTTTATTTAAGATTTTTACGTTTTATTTTTAAATTTTCTTGCATTTCTGTAGATAATGAAAGGTAGTTTATTTTATGTATAAGGTATTGTTGAAAGTTGCTTTTTGTTGGGCTTACTGTTACTGAGGGCACAGTAGGTTTAGAAAAATGGTTACACAGCAAGATCAGTCAGATAGATGGGTGACTGTCAAAAAAGGTAAGACAGTCGTTCAAAAGTCTCCAGTGGCTATTCCGCTATCAAATAGATTTTCAGTTTAAGGTACTATTGAAAAAGAATACACTCTCAGAGGAAAATATAAGGGCTGGTCAGTTATTGGACACTAGGAATGATTCTTAAGTTAGGCAGTGTTTGATAAAGCGTAATAAGATTGTAATAATGGGGGATTTTAATGTTACAAACATTGACTGGGGCTACTATAATGTTAAAGGTTTGGATGGTGAAGAATTTGTCAAATATGTTCAAGAAAATTTTCTTTAATCAATACGTCGATGTTACTAGAGAAGGAGCAAAATTTGTCCTACTCTTGGGCAATAAGGTAGGGCAGGTGACGAAGTAAAAGTGGGGGTAAACTTTGGGTCAGGCAATCATAATTCTATTAGTTTTAAAATGGTTATGGAAAAAGCTAAGTCTTTCGTCAAAGTTGAAGATTTTAATTGGAGTACGGCAAATTTTAATGGTGTGAGACAAGAACATTCAAAAGTCGATTGGAGTACACTGTTCACAGGTAACAGGGCATCTGACAAGCGGGAGGCTTTCAAGATTGTGATTATGGGAGTTCAGAGGCATTATGTTCCTGTTAGACTGAAGGGTAAGGCTGGTAAAATTAAGGAATAATGGATGAATAGAGTCCATAATTAAGAAAGCGAATGTAATGTTGTTGTTTATCTCAAGAGGGTTGGAATATCAAAACAGCGATGTGCTCCTGAGGCTTTATAAGGCTCTAGTTAGGCCCCATTTAGAATACTGTGTCCATTTTTGGGCCCCACACCTCAGGAAGGACATACTAGCCCTGGAGCGTGTCCAGCGGAGATTCACATGGATGATCCCTGGAATGGTAGGTTTAACGTACGATGAACGGCTAAGGATCCTGGGATTGTACTCATTAGAGTTTAGAAGGTTGAGGGGAGATCTAATAGATACTTACAAGATAATGTATGGTTTAGAAGGGGTGGACGCTAGTAAGTTGTTTCCGTTAGGCGGGGAGACTAGGACCCGTAGGCACAGCCTTAAAATTAGAGGGGGTAAATATAAAACTGAAATGAGACGACATTTCTTCAGCCAGAGAGTGGTGGGCTTGTGGAATTCATTGCTGCAGAGTGCAGTGGAGGCCGGGACATTGGATGCCTTCAAGGCAGAGATCGACAAATTCTTGATCTCAAAAGGAATCAAGGGCTACGGGGAGAGTGCAGGGAAGTGGTGTTGAAAAGCCCATCAGCCATGATTTAAATGGCGGAGTGGACTTGATGGGCCGAATGGCCTTACTTCCACTCCTATGTCTTATGGTCTTATGGTCTAATAAAAATATTGAGGTTCTAGTCAAGAATAAAAGAGAATCTCATATTAAATATAGCCAACTGGGTTCAAATGAATCCTTTAATCAATATAAAGAGTGTAGAAGCTTTCTTAAGAAGGAAATTGGGAAAGCAAAGTGTGGATATGGTGAAGGATAACACAAAGAGATTCTACAAATACATTAAGAGTAAAAAGGTAACTAGTAGACAGAGTCGGGCCACTTAAAGATCAGAGGTCATATTTGTGCTGAACCCCAGGAGATGAGAGATATATTAAATGAATATTCCGCATCAGTTTTTAGTGCGGAGAATGAAATGGGAGCTACAGAATTCAGGGAAATAAATCAGTTCTAAAATTAGTTCACATTACACAAGAGGAAGTTCGTGAGGTTCCTAGAGAATATGCAGGTAAATATATCGCTGGGACCTGATCTAATGTATCCCAGAACATGTGGAAAGTAAGGGAGGGAATTGCGAGACTCCTTGCAGAAATATTTGCATCATCTATAACTTACAGTGAGGTGCCTGCTGACTGGAGGGTGGCTAATATTGTGTCTTTGTTTAAGGAGGGATGTAAGGAAAAACTGGGGAACTGAGTCTGACTTCGGTTGTGGGTAAATTTTTGGAGGCTATTCTGAAAGAAATGATTTATAAACATTTAGAGAGGCAAAAATTGATGAGGGATAATCAGCATGGTTTTGTGCGAGGCAAGTCATGTCTCACAAACCTTTTGAGGAAGTTCCAAAAAGACTGATGAGGGCAGAGCTGTAGACATTGTTTATTTGGATTTTAGTAAAGCCTTTGACAAGGTTCCGCATGGTAGACTAGTTGGTAAAGTAAGGTCACATGGGATTCAAGGTGAGGTAACCAATTGGACACATAATTGGCTTAACAACAGGAGACAGAGAGTGGTGGTCGAGGGCTGCTTTTCAGTACGGAGACGAGCAGTGGTTCCACAGGGACTGGTTCTGGGTCTTTTTTTGTTTGTCATTTATATAAATGATTGGGATGAGAATATAGAAGGCATGGTTAGTAAGTTTGCGGATGACACCAAAATTCGCGGCATTGTAGACAGTGAAGAAGGTTTTCTAAGATTACAAAGGGAACTCGATCAAATGGATCAATGGGCTGAAAAATGGTAGACAGAGTTCAATTTGGATAAATATGACGTATTGCATTTTGGTAAAACAAACAGGGCACGACTTTTACAATTGATGGTAGGTCCCTGGGTGGCATTGTAGAACAGAGGGAGCAAGGGGTTCAGGTACACAATTCATTGAAGTTTGCATTACATGTAGGCAAGGTGGTTAAAAAGGCGTTTAGCACATTTGCCTTCACTGCTCAATCCCATGAGTAGCAGAGTTGGGATGTCATATTAAGGTTGTGCAGGATGTTGGTGAGACCTCAGCTGGAATACTTTGTCCACTTCTGGTCATCCTGTTATGGGAAGAATATTATTAAGCTGGAGAGGGTTCAGAGGATATTTACCAGGATGTTGCTGGGTATGGAAGGTTTGAGTTATGAAGAAAGGCTGGATAGGCTGGGACTTTTCTCACTGAAGCATAGGAGGTTGATAGGGTTTATAAAATCATGAGAGGTATTGATAGGGTTAATGGTCAGTATCTTTTCCCTAGGATGGGGGAATTTCAAGAATACAGAGCACATTATTAAGGTGAGAGGAGTGTGATTTAAAAAAGACATGAGAGGCATATTTTTTCTACACAGAGGGTGGTTTGGGTGTGGAATGAACTTCCGTTGGAAGTGTTTGAATGCAGGCACAGTTGCAATGTTTAAATGACATTTAGCTAAGTACATGAATAAGAAGTGTTTGGGGAGATATGGGCCAGGAGCAGGCAGGTGGGACCAGTTTAGTTTGGGATTATGTTCAGATTGGATGAAAAAAGGGCCTGTTTCTATGCAATGTGATTCCATGACTCTATAAGTTCATGTCTGCCCACACCTTCACAAAACATGCTGACGGTTCTTGATTAATCTCTTCTGCTCCACATGCAGATTAATTCCGTCCCTCAGAAGAGCATCATTAGTTTCCCCACCTATTAGCTGATATTTTGCAACCTGATAAGGTTTAGGTTCGACTGTCTGGCCTGCAGTTTCCTGGTTTATTCCTTGCTCTCTACCTGAATAACGCTGTCACATTTGCTGTCCTCTAGTCCTCTGGCATTTCTCCAATGCTCAGGATGCCTCAGCGGTTAGTACTGCTGCCTCACAGCATCAGGGACCTGGGTTCAATTCCACCCTTTGGCAACTGTCTGTGTGGAGTTTGTACATTCTCCCCATGTCTGTGTGGGTTTGTTCCAGTTTCCTCCCGCAATCCAAAGGTTAGGTGAATTGGCTGTGCTAAATTGCCTGGGATGTGCAAGTTAGGTGGATTCTCCATGGGAAATGCAGGGTTTCTGGGATTGGGTAGTGGGGCAGGGCTGGGTGTAATGCTGTTTAGGGGGTGGGTGTGGACTGAATGGCCTGCTTCTCCACACTATAGGGACTCTATGATTTAAACACTTGTTTTTTTGCAAACACCCCTGTAATTTCCTGACATGCCTCATGCAACAATCTGGGATGCATTTCATCCAGCCCTAGGAGATTTGTCTACTTTTAAGCCTGTCAGACCTCTCAGAACCTTCCCCCTCAGTCTTTGTACCAGCAGCAAATTTCATCACAAAACATTTGAACTCCCCTTGCCCCTGACGCTGCTTGCCATAACACGTTGTGTTCCGACACACCCTTGCCCTGACAGCCCTTCGCCCAGACTGTCTATTGAGGGACGAGGGCCTATGAGACTGGATTCTGTATTGAGATTAGGGTATGGTAGCTGGACCTTTGGCAGTAGGTGGTGACAATGATGATCTGTACCTACCATTCTCTGCTGCATTCTTCACTTTGCAAAGTAACATGTGTTTGTGTGTCCTGTATTCCCTCTTTCAGTCATTTCCCACAGACCTGAAAGCCAGCCAATTATTTTTAATGTAGCCTCCTGAACATCCAGGATGATCTAGGGGCGGCACGGTGGCTCAGTGGTTAGCACTGCAGCCTCACAGCACCAGGGACCCAGGTTCAATTCCAGCCTCGGGCAACTGTCTGTGTGGTGTCTGCACATTCTCCCCGTGTCTGCGTGGGTTTCCACCTGGCTCTCCGGTTTCCTCCCACAGTCCAAAGATGAGCAGGCTAGGTGAATTGGCCATGCTAAATTGCCTGTAGTGCTCAGGGGTTTGTGGGTTATAAGGGGATGGAGATGGGGATAGATCTAGGTGGGATGCTTCAAAGAGCGGTGTGGACTTGTTGGGCCAAAGGGCCTGTTTCCACACTGTAGGGAATCTAATCTAATCTCCTCATTCCTAGGGAAGTGGTATTGAACAACCAAGCGCACAGCAACATGCAAGAGGCCTGCTTCTAGTCACCCCAATCATCCCCCACTGTCAGGCTTCCAATAGTGATGGAGGATTACTGATGTACCATTCAGTCACACTCTGCTCCAACTCCTGCAGTATTTCCTGGTGGAGATCAAGGAGCTCAGAAACAGCACGCAGGATGAAAGTGACTACTTCCCGGTCCAACACAGGGCACACTTCACCATCAACAGCCTTCAAGGCAACTCCTCTGAAGTCCTGTTGGAAGATAAAACAACCCAAATTGAATGTGTGAACTCACCCTGGTTATTCAGATTGAACTGAAGGACTGATGGGGAATAATACATTCATTCCTAAAAGTGAGGAGAGGAATGTTTTGCTGTATGAGCTCACTGAGAGAAGCTAAGCATTCCTTTATAGTGACATCCTCTTCCTGACACTCATTCTCGTTCAGTGTTAACTGCTTCACCAACACTCAGCAACAACTTAAGGTGCCCTGATCAAAATTACTGTTATTATGTGAAACCAGTTCTCAGCATCATAGAATGCTCTCAGCAAGAATGTTCCATCTTGTGTTCTCTTTGGCAACTGGTCATGCCCTCGTCTTCTGACTCATCTCCTGCTTCCCACCTCCGTCCCTATTCGGACCCGCTCACAAAAGCAGGCTCATTGCTAACCGCGATCCCAGCCAACAAGGCCTCGGTGGAAGCAGGGCTGTGGAAAGAGCTCACTGTGAGGGGTCAAGAGCCAGGTGAAAAGTAAGAGTGAGGGGGTGTGGGATGATGGTGACTCAGTGCTGGAGAATGGGTCAGGGTAAGATGTGGGGCAAGGACATGATGAAGGTACATGGCAGATTCGGATGTCTGGTCAGGATAAGGGGTCAGGTCAGAGAAAGAGTTCAAGTGCAGGGTGAAGGATCACGGCAGGGGGCTGGGTCCAGGATTCAAGGCAGGATAGGGGTTTGGGTGGAGTGAAGGCCCATGATCAGGGTCAGGGAGAAGGGTGAGGGTCAGGGAGAGGGGTGAGGGTCAGGTGGGGGAGGATCAGGGAGAGGGGTCAGGGTCAGGGAGGAGGTGAGGGTCAGGGACAGGGAGAGGGATATCAGGTCTGACTAGGGTAGTATGCTGTAAATCAACATCTGCTGCTCCCTGAGTCATTACAGAAGTTTTTTTTTAAAAAAACACAGAATTTCCCAACTTTCAGGCCCAGATTGACTGAAAGCTCAGACCAGGTTTCTATCCTTAACACAAAATAACTTTGACACAATTGGACTCCAGCTCCAGGTCAGCCATTATTACTCATTGCAACATAGCTGAACAACTTAAAATTGCAACTCACACAGTGATAGGCTAAATAATGCCAGTTAATGAGCCTGGGGTGGCTGAGAAAACTTTTCAGTTATTTCAGTTTGTATGATCTGCTGGGATGATTCTTACACCAAGCAGAACTCTGCTTTTCAGTCTTCCTTTCCCAGATACTTTCACTAGCTTTGCAGAAGATACAGGGTGGTTGGCTCATGCTTGTAAGAAGAGTCTAACTTATTAGTCATAACAACTTCTGAAAAGCCTTTTTTTTTGTCAAGATTAAACTACTCTGAAGTAACAGAACTGAAACAGCTCCTGAACTTGGAGGTATATGATGGCTTTTCACTATTTTGTTCATAGCACTAAGCTATTCAGGTTCCTGGGTCCTAAGGTTTTGGCAGGCAGATGGCCTTTGTCAATTATAACTGGTCACTAGCCCACAAACCAATCAGCTACTTGTTACTGCCTGAATCTCCATTTGTACATGGCCCTCGGCCCAACTCATCTGAACTGTCATCCGCTTGAACTAGCAGCTTTGTAAACAGTACTTACAATGAGCGTCAGGTTATTTGCTTTTATAAACTGCAGTAGTCCTTCAACACTCCTTGCTTTAAAATGAGTTCTTTTCTCATCTAAGTCCACAATCAAAACCACAGAAAAATTAAAAGACATGGTCTTTACAGAGTTCAGAAGCAGGGTGAGGGGTCTGACGCATTATGAGAAGTCAGAACAAAGTGAGAGTTCAGGGCTGGGCAAGTGATCTCATCAGGTGCGGGGGGGTGTTCGGTGCAGGGTGAGCACTTAGGTCAGGGAAAGGTATCGGGGTGAGAAGTCAGGGCAGGCAGAGAGGTCAGGTAGGATGATGGATGGGAGTGATAACCCCTGATCCACGCACATTCCACGTACACACCAAGGAACAAGCCTGTCAACAATTAAGCTCGTACTCACTGTGTGTAGGAGCTTCAGCACACTGACGTACCTATGAAAGTCAAACAGAAAGTAATAGACTGATACAAACTTGTAAAACTCAGTGCATTCAAAGTAACTTGCAGGTATCAAAATCACATTGACAAAGGTTACTACTTACATTCTCTCAGAAGTTGTTAGGGCTTTCACAATGTGATAGGCTTCCATTTCAACATTACTCTGTAGGAAAATGAATGAATATTTAGTTCCGGTGGTTATACTCACTCCCATAAACTGCAAGGTGATCACAAGGTCCAAAAAATCTCCAATCTGTTCATGTGATTGTGATGATCCACAATGATGGAGCTCTGTATGCCTGTCCCTGAAAACACTGGTTAATAAAATCCCGAGCAATTTCAGATTTCAAACTTACAATTATCCAGACACCAGTTACCATTGTTGGGCAACAGCATAACATTGTAACCTCTCTTACAGGTGAAATGTTTCTACAATCACTGCTGGAGGAGGACATGAAACGAATTCACACGGCTATGTCCCCTCTTACTTGACAACCCAGCCCATCGCAATACTTTCTAATGTAGCACATCAATTCCATAGAATATCCCAAATTACTCCATCAAGTTTTTGTCAAGATGTGCTAATTTCCTGGCAATGCAACGCATATTTAGATTATTGAATCCCTAAAGTGTGGAAACAGGCTCTTCGGCCCAACAAGTCTGTACCAACGCTCGCAGCATCCCACCCAGACCCATGTCCCTATAACCCGCCTAATCTACACATCCCTGAACACTATAGGCAAATTCCCATGGCCAATCCACCTTAACCTGCACATCTTTGGACTGTGGAGGAAACTGGAGCACCCAGAGGAAAACCACACAGACACAGGGAGAATGTGGAAACTCCACACAGACAGCCACGCAAGGGTGGAATCGAACCCAAGTCCCTGGCACTGTGAGGCAGCAGCGCTAACCACTTGAAATCCAGGTACCATTTTAGTCAATCTTTGCTCCACTGACTCCCAGGTCAGGGTACTGTTCCTGAACTGTGAGCCCAGAACTGATCACCGTGTGGTCTAAGGTAACAAGGTATACAGCTGGATGAACACAGCAGGCCAAGCAGCATCATAGGAGTAGGAAAGCTGATGTTTCGGGCCTAGACCCTTCTTCTGAAAATGGTCTTGGTTTAACCAAGGTTTGGGTACAGCTTAATACCCTCTTGTACTCTAGATGTTAAGTTATAAAGGCCAGCATTTCATAGGCCTTTTAGACAACTATCTGTTTCTTGTCATGTCATTTAAATGACAGTGTACCTGGAACGCCCAATCTCTTTGGAACTGAATTGCTTCAAGCTTTTCACAGTTTAGAAAATCTCTTGTTCTATCCTTTTATAGGTCCACAGGGGTACCTCACCTTTGCCTTGGCTTTGTCCATGAATTTTGTTCCATGAATAACAAAGACTCCAATACAGATCCTGGAGGGACAATGTGTTCCTATACTGTCCATTGTTCCCGTTCCCTACCCCCAAATGCTGAACCAATTCTTAAATCAGGTCAGTAAACTTACCTTCAAATCTGTCAGCTTCAACATCAGGTTCAAAGACTATTATCAAGTGCCTTCTCAAAGCTAAATAACATCTAGAGATATTCCCTTGTGCACCTACTCTTGCCACAACTCTAAGATTTTGTCTGATATTTCAGGCATGTTCAGCTCTATGATTAGCTGAAGATTTTTAACATCTTCAGACAATCTTTATTACAGTCATGAGGAATTTCCCAATGACACATACTAGACTAACTGATCTGTCAGTCCCTGATTTTGTTCTCTCACCTTTCTTAAAGAGCAGAATGACGCACACAATTCTCCAAGTGAAAGGAACAGCTTCCAGATTGACAGAGATAATGGGAACTGCAGATGCTGGAGAATCCAAGATAATAAAGTGTAAAGCTGGATGAACACAGCAGGCCAAGCAGCATCTCAGGAGCACAAAAGCTGAAACATCAGCTTTTGTGCTCCTGAGATGCTGCTTGGCCTGCTGTGTTCATCCAGCTTCCAGATTGAAGTAACCTTGTAAAATTACTGATAAGGCCTCTGAAATGTGCTCAGCTGCTTCATTTAATACCTGGGATATAGAATCAACTACTGTTGAAGAATGCCACCCCTTCAATATCAACGTTTTCTACATTCCTATTTTTCTTCCATTAACTTGTGAGAGTTAAAATACTCCATCACTATGAGATTCCCCGGCATGTTTAGCATACTATCCTTCTCCTGACAGACAGACCATCCCAGTTAGTCATACATAACCCGTGCCACACGTACCTGTTCAGCCAGGTCTCTATTGATCTCCTCAGACTCTGAACTGTTTCCAATCTCCACATCTGATACGAGCTCGTCTCCACTAGGTGTACATGCTGTCAGAGTCTCACTCTCAACACTGCAACAACAAGCACCACTTTAAACTTTACTGCTTTAGTTCCAACCTGCAGATTCTCTGACAGTGGGCTCTCCCCATGTACTCACAGTAAATTGCCAAGTAGTTCCACTTTGAGAGGGAGGGACTAGAGATACAACATATGGAGAGAGACAGGATGAAAAGCAGAGGGTGCTGGATGTGCAATGGCCAGTTCATGAATATATACAGCCATGTCACATCTGTTACTTTCACAATGATGTGGAATTTACAGTCAGAATGTAGTTAAAGTCCATGGCATGTGAATCTTCAAAAAGAAAAGATCTCTGTCGTGAAGAGATTTAAATGCATCATTTAACACGAATTTGGAATTTTCAAATTCTAGGTTAAACATATGGATTTGAGAAAAAACCGAAACAACTGCAGATGTTGGAAATCTGAAACAAAATCAGAAATTGCTGGAGGAACTCGGCAGGTCTGCCAACATCTGTGGAGAGGAAACAAGAGTTAACATTTCAGGTCCAGTGTGTATAAAAACAATATCCATAATTCTAAGCAGAAGTTACTCAGAGCTCAAAGGGAACTACCCAGTGGTATAGGGAGAGAACTTCCCAGAGTCTGTAAATTCTCTTGGAAACTCTTTTCATTTTCAGTAGGTACTGACAAGACCTTTGACAGAGATGTGTATCAAGCCTGAGGTACTGAGAACTCTTGTGATGGCATAAAATGGGCAAAACAGAAAACTTAAAATATAAAAGAGTTGAAAGGAATAAAATGATTGTAAAACAAGATGTTATTAGTAATACTAGACTGGAGTGTCAGGATAAAGAGAAGTTAATTTTTTTGAGTTAAAAAAAAACAAATGAATTGAACCAGCATCAGGGATCATGTAGAATTGGAATTAGATTAAGTTTAAACTCAGGCTAAGTATCACAATGGAATCAAGTGGAGATTCCATACTTTGGTAACAGCATTCTCAAACCGTATATTCCAACAGGTTTATCTGAAATTGCCTGACAAAACAGCAGTGCTCCAGAAGCTTGTGATTTCAAATAAATCTGTTGGACTATAACCTTGTGTTGTGTGAATTTGTCTACCCCTACACCGTAACATATAAACCTCCACATAGAAACATACAATATCCTGATGGTATTGGACAGGTTAGATGTGGGGAGAATGTTCTCAATATTGGGAAAGATCAGAGCAAGGGGCCACAGTTGAAGAATAAGGGGTAAGCCATTCAGGACTGAAATAAGGAAGAATTTATTCACTCTGGAAGTGGTTAACCTGCAGAATTCTCTCCAACAGGAAGCTAATGGGATTAGATATATTCAAGAGGGAGCTGGATGTTGCCCTTGTGGCTAAAGGGATCACGGGGTATGCGGAGAGGGCGGGAATGGGATACTGAGATTACATGATCAGCCATGATCATATTGAATGGTGCTGCTAATTCGATGGGCCGAATGGCCTACAACCTGCAGCTATTTTCTATGTTTCAATGTAACTTCCAGATCTCTTAGCTCCTCTAAAGTTGAAACCTTTATTTTGTACTGTCTCTATCCTACAAAGATGCATTATTTCACACTTCTACCAGACCCATAAGTCTGAGGAACGGAAAAAATCTTCAGCCCATTGAGTCTGCTCTACCATTCATTAACATCATTACTGCTTTGATAATCATCAACTACATGTTCTTACCATGTCCCTCTAACTCTTGATTCTTTCAGTGATTGGAAATCTATCTACCTCCTCAGAAGACAGATATGAGTTTCATCTAACAGGGTGCCCTTCGTTGTCCTGTATTTCTCAGGATGGAGAAACTACGCCATGTTCTTCACAGCCATCAACACATTACCAATGATGGTAAGGACCTCACCAGGATCTTCCCCACACTGCCACTTCTCACCTTCAAACAACCACCAGACTTTAAACAGACCATTATTCACAGCCTTCAGGACAACATCAACCATGACACTGTACAACCCTGTCATGACAACCTCTGCAACACATGTCAGATCTTCAACATGGATAGTACCATCACACGTGGGAACATCACCCAGCACATGCAGAGCAGATAGTCATGTGACTCGGCCATTGTTGTCGATCTCTTATGCTGCAGATGAGGATGCCTCGAGGCATAGTACGTTGGTGAAACATTGCAGATGCTACGACAACAGATGAATGGACACTGTGCAATAACACAAATGTTCCCTCTCATGGGTAACACTTCAGCGGTCAAGGACATTTGGCCTCGGACCTTCATGTAAACATTCTAAGGGCGGACTTTGGGATATACAACAACCCAGAGTCACTGAGCAGAGGCTGATACCCAAGTTCAGTCCCCGTGGGGACAGTCTCACCCAGGATCTTGGGTTCATGTTACACTACAGGTGACCCCGCCACACTACACACACACACAAACACACACACACAATGGGGTGAATTTGGATTTACAGATACATTCTATTTTGTATAGACAGTCAGTCAATATGGTGTTTTATAAATTCCTTGTTTAGGAATAAAGTTTAAATCCAAACCAAAACACAAACAGATTCTAATCAAGGTCTCACACCCAACATGCATTGTCTGACCTAAAATATCACCTCTTCTTTACATTTCAGTGGTTAGCACTGCAGCCTCACAGCGCCAGGGACCCAGGTTCGATTCCAGACTCGGGCGACTGTCTGTGTGGAGTTTGCACATTCTCCCCCCGTCTGCATGGGTTTCCTCCCACAGTCCAAAGATGTGCAGTTTAGGTGGATCGGCCGTGCTAAATTGCCCGTAATGTTCAGGGGTGTGTGGATTATCAGTGGATGGATCTGGGTGGGATGCCTCAAGGGGCGGTGTGGACTTGTGGGCTGAAGGGCCTGTTTCCACACTGTAGGTAATCTAATCCAATCTAAGCTAAAAGTTATAGGAAATGAACTCCCCCCACATTAACTGGGGTAGTAATAGTGTGAAAAGTTTGAAGGGAGTAGAATTGTTAAAAAGCTGTTCTGGATGCATTTTAAGCCAATATGTAGAAAGTTCTACAAGACAAGGGGCAGTCCTGGACTTAATTTTAGGCAACAAAGCTAGACAAGTGCTTGAAATATCAGTGGAGGAGCATTTTGGAAACAGCGATCATAACTCCCTTAGATTTGTGAGTGTTGCAAAAAAAGGACAACGATCGGCCTGAGATCTCAACTAGAAGAAGGCTGATTTTAATAAAATTCGATATTATTTGGTCAGAGCGGACTAAGTACAGATACTTGCAGGTAAATCTCTCTGAGAACAATAGGAGGCACTCAAGAAGGAAATAGGGAGAGTACAGAGCCAACATATTCCAAGATAAAGTAAGAGTGGGACCACCAAATAATAAGGGATATACCGGATTGGATAAAGAGAAAAAAAGGAGGCTTTTTGCAGATGTCCAGGGCTCAAAACACCGAAAAGTCAAGAAGAACATAAAACGTGTAAATTGGAAATAAAAAAGAAAATCAGGAGAGCTAAAAGGGGTATGAGAGAACACTACAGGCAAAATGAAGAAAAATCCAACGTTATTTTGCAAGTACGTTAAGAGTAAAATGATAACGCAGGAGAAAGTAGGGCCCATACAGTATTTGTTCACAGTGTCCACAGTAACTCTAAGTACAAAACTCTGGATAAGAGGGGGACTAATGTACCCACCATTTCTGATGAAGGGTCTAGGCCCAAACCGTCAGCTTTCCTGCTCCTAAGATGCTGCTTGGCCTGCTGTGTTCATCCAGCTCTACACCTTGTTATCTCCATTGCCCTGATTCTGATGGCCACCTTTGTGAGCAGCTGCATCAAGCTGTGTGTAGACACTTAGTGCACAAACAACAAGTGTCACTACGTACTGAGGTTCTCACTGTTCACCAATGAGTGAGACAGACGCCAATGAACCAGACAGATGCCAATGAACCAGACAGACGCCAACGAACCAGACAGACGCCAACGAACCAGACAGATGCCAATGAACCAGACAGACATCAACGAACCAGACAGATGCCAAAGAAGCAGACAGACGCCAATGAAGAAATCAGACACTAATGAACAAATGCCACACTATTGAATGAATCAGGCATTAATGAACGAGACAGACAGTAATGAATGAGACAAAATCAAATAATTAGACAGATATTAATAACCTAGACAGATAGTAGTGAACAATATAGACATTAACGAATGGATCAGACGTGAATGCATGAATGAGACATTAATGAACAATTTAGGCATAATTGAATGAATCAGATACAAATGAACAAATCAGACACAATGACTGAATATGACACTAATGAATGAGACAGACACCTTTGAATGAGACAGTAATATATGAATCAGACATTACTGAATGAGACAGATGCCAACTGACAAATCAGACATGAATGACTAAGACATACTCTGATGAAAGAGCCAGATGTTAATAAAAATACGGAGATCAATGAGTGAATCAGGCACCAATGAAGGAATCAGACATGAATGAACAAGACTGACACTGATGAATGAGACAGACACTAATGATTAAGACAGAGCCTAATGAGCATGACAGATATGGATACATGAGGCAGACAAGAAAGAACAAGTCAGGTATTAATCAAGGAGACAGACATGAATGAACAAATCACACATTAATTAGCAACTTGGACTTTCACGAACAAGAATGAAAATAATGAAATGAACATAAAATACTGAACGAGTCAGACACTGATGAATAAATCAGCAACTAGTTCACACTAACGAGACACTTGCTAATGTACGAGACAGACATGAATGAGTGAATCAGACACTAAAGGATGAGGCACACACAAATGAATGACACAGACTCTAAGCAACGAGACAGACACTAATGTAGGAACAAGACATGAAAGAATGATTCAGAAATGAGTGAATGAACCAGACGCTAACGAAAATGTCAGAAAATCACCAAAGATCTTTAGACAGCACCTTCCAAACCCACGACTACTTCCAATAAGAAAGATGAGAGCATCAGATATACGGAAACTCCACCACCTCCAAGCCACTCGCCATCCTGACTTGGAAATATATCACCGTTCCTTCACTGTCGTTGGGTCAAAACCTTGGAATTCCCTCCCTAAGAGCATTGTGGCTCAGCAGGAGGTCTGCTGCAGTTCAAGAAGCCAGCTCACCACCACCTTCTCAAGGGCAACTAGGGATGGGCAAGAAATGCTGGCCAGCCAGCAACGCCCACATCCCACAAATAAATAGAAAAAAAAATCAAATAAACAAATCAGATACTTATGAAGGGAGTAGACAGTAATGAATGAATGAGACACTACTGAACAAGACAGACAAATCAGACATAAATGACCAAAATATGGAAAAACTAGATATTAATAAAAATAATCGAAGATTGATGAATAATTCAGTCATTAATGAACAAGTCAAACATTGTTGAATAAGGCACACAAATGAATGAATTATACACTAGTCATCAAGGCAGACACTAGTGAACCAGTCAGAAATTAATCAATAAGATAGATTCCAATCAATGAGATATACAAAGAACAAAGAACAAAGAAACCTACAGCACATGAACAGGCCCTTCGGCCCTCCAAGCCTGCACCGATCAAGATCCTCTGTCTAACCTGTCATCTATTTTCTAACAGTCTGTGTCCATTTGCTCCCTGCCCATCCATGTACCTGTCCAAATACACCTTAAAAGACGCTAACTTGTCTGCGTCTACCACCTCCACTGGCAACACGTTCCAGGCACCCACCACCCTCTGTGTAAAGAACTTTCCACGCATATCTCCCTTAAACTTTCCTCCTCTCACTTTGAACTCATCACCCCCAGTAATTGAGTCCCCCACTCTGGGAAAAAGCTTCTTGCTATCCACCCTGTCTATACCCCTCATGATTTTGTAGACCTCAATCAGGTCCCCCCTCAATCTCCATCTTTCTAATGAAAATGATCCTAATCTACTCAACCTCTCTTCATAGCTAGCACCCTCCATACCAGGCAACATCCTGGTGAACCTCCTCTGCACCCTCTCCAAAGCATCCACATCCTTTTGGTAATGTGGCGACCAGAACTGTACACAGTACTCCAAATGTGGCCGAACCAAAGTCCTATACAACTGCAACATGACCTGCCAACTCTTGTACTCAAAACCCCGCCCAATGAAGGAAAGCATGCCATATGCCTTCTTGACCACCCTATTGACCTGCGTTGTCACCTTCAGGGAACAATGGACCTGAACACCCAGATCTCTCTGTTCATCAGTTTTCCCTAGGACTTTTCCATTTACTGTATAGTTCGCCCTTGAATTTGATTTTCCAAAATGCATCATCTCGCATTTGCCGGATTGAACTCCATCTGCCATTTATCTGCCCAACTCTCCAGTTTATCTATATTCTGCTGTAATCTCTGACAGTCCTCTTCACTATATGCTACTGCACCAATCTTAGTGTCATCAGCAAACTTGCTGATCAGACCACCTACACCTTCCTCCAGATCATTTACATATATCACAAAACAACAGTGGTCCCAGCACAGATCCCTGTGGAACACCACTGGTTACAGGTCTCCAATTTGAGAAACTCCCTTCTACTACTACCCTCTGTCTCCTGTTGCCCAGCCAGTTCTTTATCCATCTAGCTAGCACACCCTGGACCCCATGTGACTTCACTTTCTCCATCAGCCTGCCATGGGGAACCTTATCAAACGTCTTACTGAAGTCCATGTATATGGCATCTACAGCCTTTCCCTCATCAATCAACTTTGTCACATCCTCAAAGAATTCGATTAAGTTGGTAAGACATGACCTTCCCTGTGCAAAACCATGTTGCCTATCACTGATAAGCCCATTTTCTTCCAAATGGGAATAGATCCTATCCCTCAGTATCTTCTCCAGTAGCGTCCCTACCACTTACGTCAGGCTCACTGGTCGATAATTACCTGGATTATCCTTGCTGCCCTCTTTAAACAAGGGGACAACATGAGCAAGTCTCCAATCCTCCGGGACCTCACCCATGTCTAAGGACACTGCAAAGATATCTGTTAGGGCCCCGGCTATTTCCTCTCTCGCTTCCCTCAGTACCCTGGGATAGATCACATCCGGACCTGGGGACTTGTCCACCTTAATGTCTTTTAGGATACCTCACACTTCCTCCTTCCTTATGTCAACTTGACCTAGACTAAGCAAACATCTATCCCTAACCTCAACATCCGTCATGTCCCTCTCCTTGGTGAATACCGATGCAAAGTACTCATTAAGAATATCACCCATTTTCTCTGACTCAGCTCATAACTTTCCTTCTTTGTCCTTAAGTGGGCCAATCCTTTCTCTAGTTACCCTCTTGCTCTTTATATATGAATAAAAGGCTTTGGGATTTTCCTTAACCATGTTTGCCAGCAATATCTCATGTCCTCTCTCAGCCCTCTTAATCCCTTTTTTTCAGATTCGCTCTACATTCCTGATATTCTTGCAAAGCTTCGTCTGTCTTCAGTCGCCTAGACCTCACGTACGCTTTCTTTTTTCGCTTGGCTAGTCTCACAATTTCACCTGACATCCATGGCTCCCTAATCTTGCCTTTTCTATTCCTCATTTTCATAGGAACATGTCTCTCCTGCATATCAAATGTGGATTTACCTTCAAACAGTTTCTCCCAATCTCCATTCCTCAGATCCTGCCGAATCTTGGTATAGTCAGCCTTCCCCCAGTTTAGTACTCTTCCTTTAGGACCACTCCTATCCTTGTCCATGAGTATTGTAAAACTTACGGAATTGTGGTCGCTATTTCCAAAGTAGTCCCCTACTGTAATATCAACCACCTGGCCGGGTTCATTCCCCAGCACCAGGTCCAGTATGGCCCCTTCCCTGAGTTGGACTACATACAACATACTGCTCTAGAAAACCCTCCTGGACACACCTTACAAATTCTGCTCCATCTTGACCCCTAACACTGAGTGAATCCCAGTCAATGTTGGGAAAATTAAAATCCCCCATCACCACCACCCTGTTTCTCCTACACCTTTCCATTACCTATTTGCATATTTGTACCTCTATCTCACGCTCGCTGTTGGGAGGCCTGTCGTACAGCCCCAGCATTGTTCCTGCATCCTTCCTATTTCTGAGTTCTACCCATATGGCCTCACTGCTTGCGTCCTCCATGGGGCCCTCCTTCAGTGCGGCTGTGATATCGTCTTCGACCATTACTGCAACTTCTCCACCCCTTTTACCTCCCTCTCTATCCCGCCTGAAGCAGCAATATCCTGGGACAACTGCCAGTCATGCCCTTCCCTCAACCAAGTCTCAGTAATAGCAATAACATCATACCTCCAGGTACCGATCCAAGCCCTAAGCTCATGAATGACACAGACTCTAACGAGCAAGTCACACCCTAATGCGATGAACTTTCTGTTTCTTTTCTTATTTATGGCTTCTATCATTAACTTAAACAATGTGATGTGGTGACTTACAAAACTTTTCACTTTCTTTATAAGATTATCTTTATAAGATTGCTATTCTATTCTAATGAAAGAAACACAATCTGAACAAATCAGACACTGATCCTCAAACCAGACATGAATGCATGCATGAGACACTAATGAATATGACAGACACTAATGAAGAAAATCAGACACTACTGAATGAGACAGACACCAAATAATGGAACACACACTCATGAACGAGAGAGACACTCACGATCGATACAAACACAAACGAACAAGACAAAAAAAGACAGTCACTAATGAACCAATCAGAAACAAAAGAACAAGTCAGATATTAATAAATTCAACAGCCATTGATGAATCAGCAAGTAAGGAATGTATCAAACACCGGTGAGCGAATCAGATACTGATGAACAAGACAGATACAAATGAACAAACAGTAATGATTGAATCAGACTGTAACGAACAAAACCAACACAAATGAACAAGATAAAGAATTAGTAAGACACTAATGAATGAGACAGACATGAAAGGACAACCAGACATTGGTGAATGAACCAGTGAATGAGACAGACATGAATGATCGAATCAGACCCAAAGAACAAGTCAGACCCTATTGAATGAATCAGACACTGTTGTACAAATCAGAAAATAATGAATGGGACAGGCACAACAAACGGGACAGGGACGAATAGAACACAGAACATAGAACATAGAACATAGAACATAGAACATAGAACATAGAACATAGAACATAGAACAATACAGCGCAGAGCAGGTCCTTCGGCCCTCGATGTTGCGCCGACCTGTGAACTAATTCAAGCCCCTCCCCCTACACTATCCACTAATGGATGATATAGACATGAATGGTCCAATCAGACACTAATGAACACCACTGACATTAATGAACTGAAAAAGATTGAGTTAGATACCAATGAATTAGACAGACTTTAATGAACAAGTCAGACACTAATGAACAAAACACTAATTAACAGATGAGACACTAATGAAGGAGACAGGCACTGATAAATGTAACAGGCACTGAAGAAGAAACAGATGATAATGAATGAGACAAACTTCAATGAATGAATGAGACACCATGAACAAGAGAGATACCAATGAATGAGAGATGCTAATGAACAAGGGTGAATGATTGGAAGGGCTGAATGGAATGACTAATTAGACACTAACAAATGACGCAAACACAACTAACAAGGTACAGTCAGACACTAATGAACAAATCAAATACTACTGAATGAGGCAGACACAAATAAATGAGTCAGAGACTAACGTATGAGACAGACACTTTTGAACAATGCAGATACCAATGAAAAAGACACTCATGAACACGAAAGACATTAATGAATGAGTCAACAAACGCTAATGAAAAAGCTAAATGCTAAGAACAAATCACACTAATTAAGAAATCAGGCACTAATAACCGAGACAGACAGTAATGAACAAGACAGATAAAAATGAATAAATCAGACATTAATAAAAAGATGAGCCACAAATGGATGAGACAGACATGAATGGACAAATCAGAAACTAATTAATGAGACAGACAATAACGAATGAGACAGGCACTGATGAATGAATTAGACAATAAGGAATGAATCAGACACTACTAAATGTCAGACAGAGATTAATGAATCAGACACTGATAGATGAAACAGATACCAAGACCCATGGCACCTTCCAAAACTATGGCCACTAATATCTACAAGGGCATGGGCAGCAGATACGTAGGAACACCCCCACCTGCAAGTTCCTCTCCGAGTCATTCACCGTCCTGTCTTGAAATTATATCTCCATTCCTACAGTATCACTCTATTGAATGAATGATATACAGATGAAGGAGATGGACACTAATGAACGTGACAGAAACTGATGAACAAATCAAAGACGGATGAACAATGCAGACACCAAGTTCAATGAAGAGTGCAGGAGGGCATGCCTGGAGCAGCACCAGGTATGCCTAAATATGAGGTGTCAACCCAATGAATGTACTAAAGCCCTAAGACTCAGGGTAGTGTCCCAGGCCCAACCATCTTCAGTTGCTTTATGAATGACCTTTCTTCCATCATAACATCAGAACTGGGGATGCTCACTGATGACTGCACAATGTTCAGCAACATTCACAATTCTTTAGAGACAGTCCATGTTCACATGCAACAGGACCTGGATAATATCCAGGGTTCGGCTGACAAGTGGCTAGAAACATTCTTACCACAAAAACGCCAGGCAATGACCAACTCCAATAAGAGACAATATAACTACTGTCCCTTGACATCACTGATTCCCCCACTAGTAACATTCTGCTGGTTACCATAGACAAGAAACACAACAGGGCTTGCCACATAAACACAGTGGCTACAAGAGCAAGTCAGAAGCTGGGAATACTGTGGCAAGTAACTCACAATCTGACTCCTCAAAGTCTGTCCACCATCTACAAGGCACAAGTCAGGAGTGTGATGGAATACTACCCACTTGCCTGGATGAATTCAGGCCCAACAACACTCAAGAAGCTTGACACCATCCAGGACAAAGCAGCCCTCGCTTGATTGGCACCAGATTCACAAACATCCACTCCGTCCACCACCAATGCTCAGTAACAGCAGTGTGTACTATCTATAAGATGCACTGCGGAATTTCACCAAAGATCCACAGACAGCACCTTCCAAATGCACAGCCACTTCCATCTACAAAGGTAAGAGCAGCAGATACATGGGAACACCATCCCCCTGTAAATTCCCCTCCAAGCCACTCACAATCCTGATTTGGAAATATATCATCATTTCTTCACAGTCACTGGGTCAAAATCCTGGAATTCCTCCCTAAAAGCATTGTGGGTCAACCTACAGCACATGGACTGCAGGAACTCAAGAATGCAGCTCACCACCATTTTCCTTTGGCCAACTAAGGACGGGCAACAACTGTTCTCCCAGCCACAAAATTCATACTGTACAGTTGAATTAAAAAAAAGTCCCATTTCAAATCTGTGAAAACTAACACCTCGGAGGGAAATGGCAGCAGATACATAGGAACACAATCATCTGCAAAATAACCCCCAACCCACTCACCATCCTGGCTTGCAAATATATCGCTGTTCTTTAACTGTGCCTGGGACAAAATCCTGGAATTCCCATCCTAAGGGCATTGTGGGTCAGCCTATTGCACAAGGGCTGCAGCGGCTCAAGGAGGCAGCTCATCACCACCTTCTCGATGGGCAATAAATGCTGGGCCACCGAGCGACACATCCTGTTAGCAAATTTTTAAAAATCCATAACTTCATATTTCCCTACATTTTAAAAAATTCATTCATATGCTGAGTGTGTCACTAGCTAGGCTGGCATTCATTGCCCATCCCTAATAGCTCAGTTGAGAGGCAATCACATTGCTGTGGGTTTGGAGTCACACGCAGGCAAATGCCAGGTTTCTCCAACAACAACAAGAACAACAACAAGAAAGTTGCTGGAAAAGCTCAGCAGGTCTGTGAAGGTAAAGGCAGAATTATCATTTTGGGTCTGGTAACCCTTCCTCAGAACTGTTCTGATGAAGGATCACCGGACCTGAAACATTAACTCGGTTTTTTTATGATGCTGCCAGACCTGCTGAGCTTTTCCAGAAACTTCTGTCTGTGTTCCTGATTTACAGCAGCTGCAGTTCTTCAAGAATTGATAATGAATTCATGGTCATCACTTAGACTCTTAATTCCAGATGTTTTAATTTGAATTCAAATTCCACCATCTGCCTCCCCTTGTATTCCATCTGCCAGGGTTTTGTCCACTTGCTTAGCTTGTCCGTAACCCTCTTGGTATCACCCTCTTCAATTGCCTTCCCACCAATCTTTGTGTCAACCACAAACTTGGCTGCAGGACTCATGCAAGTCATTAATGCATACTGGAAATGACTGTGGCCCCAACATTGATCCCTGTGGCAAACCACAGGCTGCCACTCTGAAAATGCACTCACTTTTCCCTCACTCTGTCTTCTATTAATTAGCCAATCCTCCATCCATGCTAATATACTACTTGCAGCACCAGGGGCTCTTATCTCATTAAGTTGTCTAACATGTGGTACCTTCTCGAATGCCCTCTGAAAATCCAAATATATTATGCCCACTGCTTCTCCTTTGACTATCCTGCTTTTTCCTTCCTTCCAGGAATTCTAATAAATTTGTCAGACGTGATTTTCTCTTCATTAGACCATGCTGTTTGTGCTCCATTTTAATGTGCATTCTGAAATGGTTTATTATATCATTTGTAATAGACTTCCAATTATATTTTCCCAATAATGGATATTAAGCTAAGTGGTTTGGGCAGACATTAATAAGCAAGACAGATACTAATGATTGAGACAGATGATAATGAATGAATCCATCAGAAATCATTAAGGGAGTCACTAATTAACTAGACAGACATTTATAGACAGGGCAGACGCTATTAAATGGTGCAGACACTAACAAATCAGATAGACAACAATGAAGGAATCAGGCAGCAGTGACTGAGGCAGCCACTTAAGGGTAATACTGAGCGAGTTGGACACTAATGGCAGAGATGCTAATTACCAACAAACAGTATTGTAGATCCACAGATAATACAGAGTGGAGCTGGATGAGCACAGCAGGCCAGGCAGCATCAGAGGAGCAGCAAAGTTGACATTTCGGTTTGGGACCCACCTTCAGACTCCAGCATCTGCAGTTCTTACTATATTTTAGACCCACAGTTTGGTTCGGTCCTCAGAAAATCTGCAAGTCTGCCTTTGGTCTGGTACCACACACCCTTGCTCTGAATAGGATCACACACAATAAAACCTATCTGTGGCCCATTAATCAGTGCATTTAAACAAAATGAATACAAATTACTATTTGATACAGTGTTTGAAAAGATCTGATTGGCATTTTTGTATTGACCACCTTCAATGAAGTCAATCATATAACAAGGTCATTACCCACCTCACTGAATTTTATGGCCTCAGTAGCATTCTTAATGGAATACTTAGCTGATTGAGTATTGCTGAGAAAGGATAATTCGGTTAAAGCTTTTTGTCTTGCACTCATTAGGACAATTCACAAGAATATGAAACCAATAAGAAATTCAACATTATACTGCATGAGAGGAGACAGCTGATTGGCTGGCAAGCAGACACTGACTAAGAGAGCTAACATTTTCGCAAATGCACTAGTTAACAATGATTGATAGTCAATTGCCAGTGGATGTGCACTGTACCTATTACAACCCAATGCAATATGTTACAGCTCAGGATAATGTCCTAATCAATCAGACTTATCCAGTTTAAATTCAAACAGGTCTGTTAGTTAACCTTCACTTAGCATTCTCCATGGCAACATCTCTACCAGAACCCACTTGCCAAGCCATAAGAGCCACCCCCACCAACCCCATAAGAGGAGAAGCAGGCCATTCAACTCCACAACATTCAGTAAGATCATAACCGATCCGATAGTCCTCACCTTCACTTTCCCCATAACCCCTCATTCCGTTGCTGATTAAAAATCTCCCTCTCTCGGGTTTGAAACTGTTGAATGACCCAGCCTCAACAGCTCTCTGCAGTGAAGACTTCTACAGACTCTCCGCCCTCTGAGAGATGAAATTCGTCCTTATCTCTCATTTAAATGTATGACTCCTTACTCTGACATTGCTCCTAGACTTTCCCACAAGAGGAAACAACTTCTTTACATCTACTGTCTACATCAAGAATCTTCATGTTTTAAGAAGGCTGCCTCTCATTCTTTGATGTTCCAATGAGGCCCAACCTACTCAAACTCTCCTCATAAGACAGTCTTTCCATATCTGGGATCAGTCTAGTGTTCCTTCTCAGAACTGCTCCAATGCCAGCATATCTTTTCTTAGGTAAGGATAATAAAACTGTTCACCGTATTCCAGTTGTGATTGATTACTGCGTTGTGCAGTTTTAGCGAAATCTCTCTCCAGCCGGTTCTGCTATAACGCATGGTCTGGCTACACAAATTGGCTATAACTCGAGAGACGAACAGGGGAATGCTATTTTCAAAACGCAAACTTGTGTTGGCTATAACGCGATTCCATTGGTGCGTGCTGACATCACACGATCGTTTCGTGAGCTTCGTCCTGAGCATGTGCAACGTTAGCACTGAAACAGTCTCCACGCCAGCACCACATGATAAATATGAACAACAGAGCAACTTCAAAACCTCCCCCCACCTCTAACAAGTCTTCTTTACATTTCTTCAAGGTAAGGTGTTAAATTTACTTTTATTTCATTATTAGACATGAATTAAATGTTTATTCAAACTGAGCTACCCTTTGTGTTAAGCTTTTGGCTAATTTTGGAGCGATTTTGAGTGATTTTTCTGGTGGTTTGCCCCAAACCTCGCTATTCCCATAGGCCCCAGTATTACTATAGTGCAATTTTCTATCATGCGACTTTGCGCAGGAACGCAACTATTGTGTTACAGCAGAACCGACTGTACTTTTATGCTCCACTCCCTTTGAAATAAAGGCCAACATTCCATTTGCCTTCTCTACCACCTGCTGAACCTGGAGGCTAGCTTTTTTTGATCAGCCGATGAAATCTCACAACTCCTTCTGTCCTGAAGCTTTCTGCAGTCTTTCTCTATTTAAACAATACTCTTTTCACTCCTCTGTTCTCCCTGCCCAGAGGCAAAACCACACATTTTCTCCTACATTCCACATGCCAAGTTTTTTCTCTCACTTATTTGGCCTGCATGTCCATAACCCTCTACAGTTTTTTTTTTGGGAGGGGTCATCTTGGCCTTCCACCTATTTTTTGGTCTCATTTGCAAATCTTGGGCTGTGATAATATTTACTTTTTTCATTCCAGTGTGTTTGTCAGGCATGTTTTGCCCTTCGCAAACAGTTGGAGCTCTCCTCACAGAGCGGTGAAGTTTTAAATTGGCATTCTAGCGAACCTCCCTAACAAACGCCAGGCAAAAAGCTCAAACAAACTGTGTCAGCTTTCATTTGCGGGGAGGAAGGAGGGGCTCACCTCTCCAGCTCCTGCTCCACGTTCTTGCGGCTCTCGAAAGGCCTGAAGTTGGTCATGTCCACATAGCCATCATTCTCCGAGGCGGAGTTAAAAGCTCTACTGGGGTCATCGAAGAATTCGGTGAAGGTCCCAGAGCGACCATTCCTCCTGGGCGGGATCTGTACATTTTCATAGTCCGAGCTGACGGCTGGAATGTTCTCATAATCAGATGTGTCGGCGTTGGGGAAGGAAATGGATCTGGGTTTGGTTAACGGGAGAGACGTGTAAGAGAGCCGTGACCTGTCCTCGAAGGATTCGACCCTTGTCACACTTCTGCTGAAAGGTTTTGCCGTCCCTTTCCTCTTGCTGTCCTTGCTGATGAGGAAGGTGGAGGGAGAGTCCCACACTCGGATCTTCCCGGATCGCGTCCTAATCTGCGGCGAATTCCCCAAACTCCTGCGGTCATGGTCAAGGACCTTGGCTGTGTCCAAGGCAGGCTTGCACACATTGACCTCGACTGCGATCTTATTTTCGATCTTCTTCCGAAATTTCATGGGCAAAAAGCGCTTGAAGGATGACTTTTTCTTTGCGTTCTGTTTTAAATGCTTATCCAGAGATTCGTTTTCGAGCAGGAGTGACGGCGAACTTTTGGTGATGGGCTTTTTGGTGATGCTGGCCAGTTGAAAGGGAGGAGGGATATCCACCACGGAGGAGGGACTAGAGGCTGCAGAGGTAGGGGGAGGATTCGGTTTTAGCAAACTGCCTGAAGATAGGGAGAGGTTATCTTCCATTCTCTCCCACTTGTTATCAGAAAGTCTCTCCGTTTGTCTGTAAATAGAAATGGACAGATTCTTCGCTTCGACAGAATATGAACGGGGATAGAAAGTATAGCGCCTGTGCTTTGCACTAAACTGCCTCATGTTTCCAGACACTTCACCGAATTTGCCATCTTCTCCTGCTGCTCCGCCTGCCTTTGGAAACGGGATCCCAGCCTCTTCCAACACGGTACCAGGCACTTTCACACTAACAGACCGTGCTCTTGTTCTCATGTTGTTCCAGTCATCGGTAATAGGGGTTTCAACACCCACCGTACCATCCGACTTACTCACTCGTTCCAAACCAGCTCTTCCCAAGCACAAAGGCAGCATCCCACCTCTTCCCTCACAGTCCTGTTCCAAGAGTCGCCTGCGTTCACTGTCAGCTGCAAACCCAAGGACACAGTTGGAGTCTACAGGATTGGCATTCTCCGCGATATTTTTGGAAGAGATACTGGGATCGTCCCTTTCAGATATCTCCTCCTGTTCTGCAGTTATAGAGGCACATGGGAATTCCACTCGTCCATCATTTTGTCCAAGTTCTTTCTTTTCATCCCAGGATTGAATGTTTGGTAACAATGTACTCATGTTCTTTTTCCCTACAAAATTCAGCAACTTGGATTTTCCAGTTAATGGTGTTCCAACACATCTGTCTACCTCTTCCCCATCTCCCTCAGGCCCATCTCCCCCAGGCCCATCTCCCTCAGATCCACCTCCCCCAAGCCCATCCACCTCTTCCCCATCTCCCCCAGGCCCATCCACCTCATTCCCATCCACCTCTTCACCATTTCCCCCAGGCCTATCTCCCTCATTCCCACCTACCTCTTCCCCATCCCCCTTGTTCCCACCCACCTCATCCCCATCCCCCCCAGGCCCATCCCCCTCATCCCCATCTCCCCCAGGCGCATCTGCCTCATTGTCACCTGGCCCAGGGTCATTTGCTAATCGCTCACCTTCTCCGAGCCCACCGGCAGTCTCTCCGTCTGCAGCATCCCCATCTATAGTGATTACAACCACAGTGCCTCCGGCTGCAGTGTCCTGGGCCTTCTCCAGCTCGTTTGCCCTGAATCCATCTCTGGCCTCCCCATTGATTTTGGCCCACACTGCCCAGTCTGCCCCATTTCCATCATTCACTAACCCTTCATCTGTGTCCTTGGTCTCAGCGACCTCCTCACCGGGACCCTCTTCGTCCTCCCTGGGACCCTCTGCAGCTGCCTCCTCCTCCTCCTCCCTGGGACCCTCTGCCTCCTCCTCCTCCTCCTCCTCCCCAGGACACTCTGCTCCTTCCTCCTCCCCGGGACCCTCTGCCCCTTCCTCGTTCCCGAGACCCTCTACCTCCTCCCTGGGACCCTCTGCCTCCTCCTCCCCAGGACCCTCTGCCCCCTCCTCCTCCTCCTTCCCCCCGGGACCCTCTGCCCCTTCCTCATTCCCGAGATCCCTTACCCCCTCCCTGGGACCCTCTGCCTCCTCCTCCCCAGGACCCTCTGCCCCCTCCCTGGGACCCTCTGCCTCTTCCTCCTCCTCCTCGGGACCTTCTGCCCCTTCCTCCTCCTCCTCCCTGGGACCCTCTTCCCCTTGCTCCTCCTCCTCCTCCTCCTCCCTGGGACCCTCTTCCCCTTGCTCTTGCTCCTGCTCCTGCTCCTCCTCCTCCTCCTCCTCCCTGGGACCCTCTTCCTCTTCCACTTCCTCGTCCCCTTCCACTTCCTCCTCCTCCTCCCTGGGACCCTCTTCCCCTTCCACTTCCTCCTCCTCCTCCACCTCCCTGGGACCCTCTTCCCCTTCCACTTCCTCCTCCTCCTCCTCCTCCCTGGGACCCTCTTCCTCTTCCCCTTCCTCCTCCTCCTCCTCCCTGGGAGCCTCTTCCCCTTCCTCCTCCTCCTCCCTGGGACCCCCTTCCTCCCTGGGAGCTTCTTCCCCTTCTTCCTCCTCCTCCTCCTCCCTGGGACCCTCTGCCCCTTCCTCCTCCTCCTCCTCCCTGGGACCCTCTTCCCCTTCCACTTCCTCCTCCTCCTCCTCCTCCTCCCTGGGACCCTCTTCCTCTTCCCGTTTCTCCTCCTCCTCCTCCCTGGGACCCTCTGCCCCTTCCTCCTCCTCCTCCTCCCTGGGACCCTCTGCCCCTTCCTCCTCTACCTCCCTGGGACACTCTGCCCCTTCCTCCTCCTCCTCCCTGGGACCCTCTGCCCCTTCCTCCTCCTCCTCCTCCTCGGGACCCTCTGCCCGTTCCTCCTCCTCCTTCTCCCTGGGATCCTCTGCCCCTTCCTCCTCCTCCTCCCTGGGACCCTCTGCCCCTTCCTCCTCCTCCTCCTCCCTGGGACCCTCTGCCACTTGCTCCTCCTCCTCCTCCCTGGGACCCTCTGCCCCTTCCTCCTCCTCCTCCTCCTCCTCCTCCTCCCCGCCAGGGCCATCTGTCCCTTCCTCCTCCTCGGGATCCTCTTCCCCCTCCCAAGGACCCTCTGCCTCCTCCTCTGGACCCTCTACCCCTTCCTCCTCTTCCCCGGGACCCTCTGTCCCTTCCTCCTCTTCCCCGGGACCCTCTGTCCCTTCTTCCTCCTCCCCGGGACCCTCTGTCCATTCTTCCTCCTCCCCGGGACCCTCTGCCTCCTCCTCCTTCCTGGGGCCCTCTGCCCCTTCCTCCTTCCTGGGACCCTCTACCACTTCCTCCTCCCCGGGACACTCTGCCCCTTCCTCGTCCCTGGAACCCTCTGCCTCCGCCCTGGGACCGTCTGGCTCTTCCCAAGGACATTCTGGTTGTTGTGCTGTAATGCTTACATTGTCTTCTTTGCTGTTTGCATTGTTACAATCATTGAATGAGGCAGGCAGTTCAGTTTGGCGTGTTTCCTTTGAGTCCTTTTCCTGGCCAGCCTCAATAGTAGCAATCCCAACACTACTGTCCTCGCTGCCTGCACACACCACAATTTGGTGCCTTTTAAGACAGTCCTCCTCTGCACAGCTGCACAGACAGCAAAGATCCGTACTTGTTAAGCCTCTGTCTTGTGGCTGCACGAAACCATCGTCCTGTAAAATTACTTGACAGTTACTGTCGCCGTACGTCGGAGTCCCGTTTTCGTGGTTTTTTGTGCTTTCACCTTCCCAAAGAGTATTCGCCTCATCCGTATCAGTCTCTGCGGTCTGTTGTCGTTCTGGATACATGACAGTGACTTTGGCTTCATCCAGGGTATCAGCAATAGAAAGTCCATCAATGTTCAGCACCTGCTTTGCATCAGCGAGTAACAATTCACCACCCGAGTATCCACTTAAGCTGTTCCCACATACAGCCAGCTTGACCTCAACCTCCTTGTTGACCAAGTTTGGTTTTGGGGCAATTGGTGGTTTCACACCCTTAGAACCAGGAGCTGGGTAAGAAACAGCACCTGACTTTGGGGTCTGAGAAGGAATCAGCCTTGAAACAGCCACTGACGCAAGTTGATTCTGGAGTTTTGGTTTGGGTGCCAAGGGGGGCTTCTTAACTTCTAGAATAAGAAAAAAAAACTTGTATAAGCCAAGTTGAACATTGCAGAGGTCACCCGCAAAATCTATGGCATAGAACGTCAACACTGGGCCCCATTACACAGAGTAATAACTGAGCTGACAAAGTGGGTTTAGGCAGTACAGCTAATGTTCTTTTCTGTCCATTCATGGATTGCAAACATCATTGAAAACATCACATATTTATTTCCTATCCCTAATTGCCCAGGAGAACCTACCTTTATGAACAACAGCATTGCAGGAAGCGTGTTCCGAGATTTTGACCCAGCATGCAGTGAAGGAAAGGTGATATATTTCCAAATCAGCAAGTTGTGTAGCTCAGAGGGGAACTGGCATGGGGTGGTGTTCCCATGTATCTGCTGCCTTTGTCCTTCTGTGTGGTAGTAGGAATGGATTTTGAAGGTGCTGTTGAAGTTTTCATAGTTAACTGAAGTTCATTTTGTTCACAGCACAGACTGCTGCTACTGAGCATCAGTAATGGAGGGAGTGGATGTTTGTGAATGTGGCAACAATCAAGCGGGATGCTTTGTCCTGGATGGTGTCAAACTTCTTGGGAGTTGGGGCTGCACCCATCCAGGCAAGTGGGGAGTATTCCATCACACTCCTGACTTGTGCCTTGTAGATAGAAGACAAGCTTTGGGAAGTCAAGAGGTGGATTTACTTCTGACCTGTCTCTTATAGCCTCTGTATTTATATGGTCGTCAGCGAAAATTACTGCAGATTCCGGAAGCTGTACTGAAAACAAAAAAATTGCTGGAGATTACTATAAATCAGGCAGCATCCATGGACAGAGAACAAGCTAACGTTTCAAATCTAGATCCTCTTCTCTGCTCTGATGAAGAGTCATCTAGACTGAAAATGTTAGCTTGCTCTTCTCTCCATGGATGCTGCCTGATTTGTTGAGATCTCCAACACTTTTTGTTTTCAGTATTTCTATGGTTTAGTTGAGCTCAGTTTCTGGTCAATGATAGCCCCTATGATGTTGATAATGGAGGATTCAGTGATAAAATGCTATTGTACATTAAGTGGTGATGGTTGGGCAGTGTCTTTTTGGAGATGGTTTTGCCTGGCACTCTGTGGTGTGAATATTACTTGCTACTTTTCAGCCCAAATCTGGATATTGTCTAAGTCCCCCACTTGTGACGTTATGATGCAGGGAAGGTCACTGATGAAACAGCCGGTTGGACCAACGATACGACCCTGAGGAACTCCTGCAGAGTTTTTCTGGAGCTGAGATGACTGACCTCCAACAACCACAACCATCTTCCTACGTGTCAGGTATGACTCCGACCTCTGGAGAGTTTACCCCCTGATTCCTGTTGACTCTGATTTTGCCAGAGCTCAATGCGACATTCAGTGTGAGCTTGATGTGAAAGGCTGCCACTCTGACCCACACGTCTGGTATTGAACTTTTTGCTCTGTGTTTGAACAAAGGCTGAATTGAGGTCAGGAGCTGACTAGCTCTGGCAGAATCCAAAACTGGACGCCAGTGAGCAAGGTATTGCCGAACAAGTGTCATTCAATGGCAACGTCAATGATATCTTCAATCCCTCTATTGATGAAGAAGAGTAGGCTGATGCTGCAGGTTTGGGAGAGTGGGGGCGTTCCATTTGTCCTTTTCTTATAAAGAGTTAACCTGTTTGGTTAAGTTAAACATATGTCCAGGCCCATGGCATCTTGAGGTGGAACTCGAGCCTTAACATCCTGACTCAGAACTAGGGACACTGCCATTGCATAACAAGACGGCTTTGTGATTTCTTTCTGCAGACAGGATAGATCTGGAAAATTTTCCACATGCATTAGCAGGGAGAAAAGGATACAGTTGTGGCTGGAGGAAACATTGAAACAGGCTGTCAGCAGCACCGAGAGATGCAAGTGAGAAAAGAACTCCAAAACAGACAGAGAGAGCTAGAATGAGAATAATTGGAGCTAGCTGCTGGGTCATTTTACCTTTTTCCTTTGCTGTCATCAGTTTAAAGTAAATAGTTTGAAAGCAGGCTTAAAGAATGATCGGACATCTCGGGTACCTGTGGAGTACTTCCCTGTGTCAATGGGAGCCATTGTGGCTGTTTCACATGGTCCAAATGAGCATGTGTGGGAAGTATGTCCAGCTGCAAAAGTGTGAGCTCCAGGTTTTGAAACTACAGCAGAGGGCGCTCTTGTGGTGCAGTGGTAGTGCCCCTTACCCCGATCGAGGGAGGCCCAGGTTCAAGCTCGACCTGCTCCTGGAGGTGTGTAATAACATCTCCGAAAAGGGTTGATTAGAAAATAAGCCAAATCAAAACATTCAAAATTTGAAACTGCAACAGGGAGCTGGAGTACTGTAGTGCATACGTGAGGCTAAGGGCCATGCTGACAGTACCTTTAACAAAACGGGGACATCACAGATTAAGACTGGTTGGGCAGAGAGGGAATGGGTGACCACGAGGTGGTTCTGAATCACCAAGAGCTGGTGCCAGAGTCTCCAGCATTTCTCCCACTTGTGAAGTGGTTTCTGCCTTTTGGATTCTGCTGATGGCAATGGCTCATCAGAGACATTTGCAAAGAGCCAAGCCATGGTGGGTGATTCGATGGACAGGTGTGAGTCCAGGATGGCATGTTATCTCCCTGATGCCAGAGTTAAGGATGTCACAGAGTGGCTGCAAGATTTTCTTCTCAGGATCAGTAGCCAGAATCATGGCCCACATTGGCACAAGGGCAAACAACAGTTCTGAGGAAGGGTCACCAGACCAGAAATGTTAATGCTGGTTTTTTCCTTCACAGATGCTGCCAGGCCTGCTGAGCTTTTTTAGCAACTTCTGTTTTTGTTCCTGATTTTCTGGAGCAATATATTGAGGAACCAATAGGCTGTTTTAATACAATGATGTGGGACTTATTTATAATCTTGTTCTAAAAGAAATAGTGACATAGTATGTCAGAATGTCGCATTATTTGAAAAAGATGCAATTCAATCTAAAACTAGGGTCTCAAATCTACAGTAATTATGAAGGTAGGGAGAGGAATTTGACAGTGGTGGATTAGAAAAATACATGAGAGGTTTGACGATAGGCAATGGCTAGTATTTCCATGATTAATATGTGGTTTCTGAAAAAAACAACATACATTCCTTTAAGGCAAGAGCCCTAACAGGAAAAGTGAAGAGCTGTGGTTGAGGGAAGGTAAAGACAGTACCAAATCAAAAGAGGAGGCTCATAAAGTTGCCAAAAAAGTGCAAGTCTGAAGATTGGCAACATCCTAGAAATCAGAAAGGAGGGTCCTGAAATTGAAAGGAAGACAGAATAGCATTATGAATGTAAAATAGCAGGAAACACAAAAAAGACTGTAAAAGTTTCTGTAGGTATGTTGCAGAAAAGATTAGCAAAGGACAAATATGGGTCCATTACAAGCAGACACAAGACAATTTAAAAACAGGAAATAGAGAAACGGCAGAGAAGCTAAATATGTACATTACAGCCCAAGAAATGTCCGTGAAATAATTAAGATCAAAGGCTCTGCCGAGAATGTGGAACCGAAAGAAACCGGTATTAGTAGGAAATACTGGAGAAATGAATAGGCCTGAAAGTTGACTGATCCATGGGTTTGCTTACTGAATGTTGAGAAAATAGTTGAACAGAGTCAACAAGGATTAATAAAGCAGTTTTTTGAGGATATTATAGCAGAATCGATAAAGTGGAACCATATTTGGATTTTCAGAAAGTTTTTGATAAAGTCACATTTTAGGTCTCCTGGCTGAAGGAACGACATACTTACTATTGGGGCAACACAGTGGAGATTCACCGGAATAATTCCTCGAATGGTGGGATTATCATAGAATAAAGAATATAATATAGAATAGAATAGAAATGTATTGTCGCATGTACTTTTACATGAAAGATACAGTAAAATATTTTATACTTCACTCTACCACAGTCTGGGTCTGGGCTCTTCAAAGTTTACAAGAGTATGAGGTGATCTCATGGAAGCTGATAAAATCCTTGAAGGGGTAGACAGAGCAAATCTGAAAAGGATGTTCCCCCAGCTGTAAAGTCTAGAACAAATTCTCTGTATAAAAAGGTGACAAATCTGTGGAATTATCTTCCCCAGGGGCTGTGGAAGCCCAGTCATCAAGGAGGTTCAAGGGAAAGATCGATAGATATCTGGAGACATCAAAGGTTATGGGGATAGCATGGGAATATGGTGTTGAGGCTGACAATCTGCTATAATGTAAATGGCCTATGTTCCTATGGTGAAATTTACTTAAATAAAAAGAGAAAATGCTAAAATAAAACAAGCAGCTCAGGAAATAACAATGGAGGGAAACAGACTAGCAGAGGCAGGAGAGGACAGAGGAGCAGGCACAGAGAGAGAGAGAGAGAGAAATTCTGAGAGAAAAGAAAGAGGCAGACACACACACACACACATACGAGAGAGAGAAAACAGAAACAGAGACAGAGACACAGAGAGACAGAGATAGAGGCAGACAGGCAGAGGGGAGAAAAAGACAAAAAGAGAGAGACAGACACACAGATAGAAATAAAGAAGACACAGATGGAAAGACTGATAAAGAGAGTGCGAGACAGACAGACAGACAGACACACAAAGAAACAGCAGACAGGTAAATAGACATGAGAGAGACAGACAAACAGAGAAGCAGAGACACGGGGAGACAGACTCACTCAGATCATTAGCACATGACTCCAAGTGATGTACAAGTACAGTTATTTCACAACTCAACACACAAAAGCTCTTCCTGTCCTGTCAGAGTTTTCAAAAAGTGCACAAACTGAGCGACTGAAAGACATTCTAGTTCCTGCTCAGCCCAAGGAAATAGTCGAAGAATGGGAGAATCACACAGGAGAAAGGAAGTGAGACAGCAGACTCTTCCTGAACATGCTGCACATCTACAAGAGGTATAAATCACAATCCCAGGGCAGAACATTGGAATTTCTGTCTGCAGCAGAATGGCTGGATATGAAGCGATATGGGCTGTGGTCATCAGTGGCAAGACAGTAGATGATGCGGCAGATTTATGAAAAGGGATAGATTAAATTCATGGATCAGGAGCACGATGGCACAGAAGATGCCAATCCAAGTAGAAGACAAAAATATTTCAATATCACAAGTCTGTGATGAAGGCGAAGAGAGAAAACTGCTTTTTGAACCTGGACAGATAGGGAGGCCATACCCAATCTCTGAAATAAGTGCTGGAGAAATTCAGCAAGTCTGGCAGTATCTGTGGAGAGAGAAACAGAGTTCACGTTTCGAGTACGGAATCCAGAACTCTGATTCCATGAATAGGAGAGCTGACAGTGAGGGCTCTCAATCGATACCGATCACACCTGGACAAGTTGGGCCGAAGGTCCTGTTGCCATGGTCTGTGGCTCTAAGAAATATCAGTCACAAGTAGCCAGGTGTTTCAACATGTTGTTCTGACAACAAAGTACTCAAGTCGTTACAGACCATGACAAATCAAATAGTTCTCAAAGCTGAAACTTGACTTCTGTTCTTGTTTATCCTAAAGGCTGGATAAATGGAAAAGGAATGAAATTTGAACAAAGTCAGTGTGGTTGTAGCATTTAGACAATATTCTTGACAAACCACAGCCTGATTAAGGTGTGATCAGCCCTGGGTGCATCAAACTGAAGGAAAAGAAGGGCTGGGAATTGAAGATTCAGTCAGTAATTCTCAGTGTCTGACTGGGCATTTCAATCAACAATAAAAATAGAAATTGCTGGAAAAGCTCAGCAGGTCTGGCAACATCTGTGGACAGAGCTCATAGTTATTGTTTCAGGCTGAGTGACCCTTCTTTTGAACCCTTCCTCTGAGGAAGGGTCACTCGACCCAAAACATTAACACTGATTTCTCTCCACAGATGCTGCCAGACCTGCTGAGCTTTTCCAGCAATTTCTGTTCGGCTTATGGTAAATGAACATAGAAGAGGGACTATGTCCAGAGAAACAGACTCATGACTCAAAAGATAAGAAGGCCCTGCCACTATTTATAAATGCTGCCCCCTCCATACTTCATTTCCGCTCTGATTAACAGTTATCTGGACTCAAAATGTTAGCTTGCTCTCTGTCCATGGATGCTGCCTGACGTGGTGTGATCTCCGATGTTTGTTGTTTTCAGAACAGATTCCAGCATCTGCAGTGAAGTGCGCCTTCTCGCAAGGAGACCAGTTTATGGAATGGGTACAGATCGTACGATGATAGGGTGTCAAATCAAGACAAACATCCAGAGTATTAGGGCTGAAGGTTAAACAGAGTGAGACCTGTGGTCACGGTATATCTCTGATTGGTTAATGGGATCTTTGTTCCAAATCAGTGATTGATTATTGGATTTGACAGATCCGGATCCTCAGTAAGGTTATAAAAAATAGGCGATTATATCTCTGAGAGATCTTTAAGTCACATCTCCTTTGTGAATGTCAATGCAACTCAAGTCAATTCTGCACTTTGAATAAATAAAGATAATTGCAGACAATATCTTCAGCTGCTTCATCAGTGACCTTCCTTCCATTATAAGGTCAGAGGAAGGCATGTTAACTGACGATTGCACAATGTTCAGCACCATTCGGGGCTCCTCAGATACTGAAGCAGTCCATGTTCACATGCAACAAGATCTGGAAAATATCCAGGCTTGGGCTGACAAGTGGCAAGTGACATTTGCGCCACACAAATGTTGGGCATTGACCATGTCCAACAAGAAAGAATCTAACCATCACCTGTTGACATTCAATGGCATTACCATCATTGGATCCCCCACTATCTATAGAGTGGGGGTTACCACTGAATAAGCCATATAAATACTGTGCCTACAGTAGAAGGTCAAATTCTGGTTCGCGTAACTCACCTCCTGTCTCTTCAAAGCCTATCCACCATCTGCAAGGCACAAGTAAACTGTGAAAAAATCTCTCTAGTTTACATCCAGGACAAAGCAGCCTGTTTGCGTGCCACCCTATCCACCACCTTCAATAGTCACGCCCTCCACTATGCAAGCACTGTGGCATCAGTGTGTACTATCTATAAGGCACACTGCAGAAATTCACCAAGGCTCCTCAGACAGCACCTTCCAAACCTGTCAATGGTATTATCCGAAAGGACAAGGGCAGCAGATAAATGCTACCTGCAAATTCCCATCCAAACCACTCAACAGCTGTATTTGCAAATATATCAACTTCCCTTCACTGTCACTGATTCAAATTCTTGCAACTGCTCATAGCACCTTGGGACCCAAGGACTGCAAGGTTTATGAAGGGAGCTCACCACCACATTTTCAAGGGTAACTAAAGATGGGCAATAAATAATCAGTGATTCCCACATCCTGCAAAAGAATTTAAAAAGTAGAGACATCAGTAAATAAATGCTATTATCTCAAATTAAGACAGTGTATGAGAAGTACAGAACTCTTAGCCACTTCATCTAGCCCAGCAACTAAACAGAAGTCCCAGAGTGCATTTGAGTTTGACAAAACAAACCCCTTAAAGCACGCCTTAATGTAAATTCAGCGAAATTCATCCTCCTGGGATGAAGTCAGAAGTTTTGAGCATTTGAAAATTTATCATCCAGTCTTGTACACTATGTCTGTGCTTAAAAAACTAAAACTGCTGCTGTTCATGTTTATGTTTCACTGTCCTGAGGGTGTGGGGGGGAGGCAGGTTCACTCAGGGAGTGGTTAGGGTTGGGATACACTGTCTGAGAGTGTGGGGGGGGGAGGCAGGTTCACTCAGGGAGGAGGTAGGGTCTGGGATACACTGTCTGAGAGTGTGGGGGAGGCAGGTTCATGAGGAAATTGGATAATTATCCGAAAAGAGGGAAGGTACAGAGCAATGGGGAGAAGGCAAGAGAGTGGTGCTAAATGAATTGCTCAGTCAGAGAGCCAGCACACACATAGTAGGCAGAGCAGCCCTCCGTTTGCACTACAACCAAACTGTGATTCAGTAATTTGAGGATTTATAGATCTAATCCTTATATCTCTGTTCATCCATTTTAAGAATTTTTCTATTGACTTGGAATCATCCAAAACTCTCTTAACTCACCAAAAATCCCCAAATTCTGTTTCCCCAAACACTCTTCTGCTCACTGACCTATGTGACGCATAGTGAAGTAAAATTTTGATTTTAAAATGCTCACCTTTGTTTGCCAATTCCGTTACGGCCCTGCTCCACCTTATTCCTGTCCCACCATTTTCTGAGACAGATCCCTGTGTTTCTCTAATTCTAACCCCTTGCGTATTCCTGATCCAATTCTCACTCCAGCTGCCTCAGCCTGAGCTCCAATTTCCCTTCACACCCCTCTACACCAACTTCTTCCTCTAAGTCATTCACTCAAGCCCTACTCTTTGACCATGACATTGACATCCGATAACCTCTTATGTATTTTCATAACACATTGATGAAGGGCCCATGGGTTGTTTAAGGGTGCTATCCAAGCTGTTGTTGAGTGTACACGCTCACTCCAGGTCCTTCTTTCTGAAGTGTCCAACTTTTCCACATTAATTTGAATGCACCTACTTCCACTAAACCCCTTAGTGCTTCTGAAAACAGTAATGTTTCACTTGCCAAGGCTTTAGTTTTCTGTTCAAAAACAAAGTTGCCGGAAAAGCTCAGAAGGTCTGGCAGCATCTGTGAAAGACAGTTAATGTTTCGGGTCTGGTGACCCTTCCCTAGAACCCTTCCTCTAGTTTTCTGTTACTGTCTCAACAAATAGAACAGAATAGAATCCCTACAGTGTGGAAACATGCCCTTAGGCCCAACAAGTCCACACTGACCTTCAGAGCATCCCACCCAGACCCATCCCCTTATAGTATCAGAGATAATGGGAACTGCAGATGCTGGAGATTCCAAGATAATAAAATGTGAGGCTGGATGAACACAGCAGGCCAAGCAGCATCCCAGGAGCACAAAAGCTGACGTTTCGGGCCTAGACTCTCTGATGAAGGGTCTAGGCCCGAAACGTCAGCTTTTGTGCTCCTGGGATGCTGCTTGGCCTGCTGTGTTCATCCAGCCTCACATTTTATTATCACCCCATCCCCTTATAACCCACATAATCGACACCTCCCTGATCACTATGGCCAATCCAACTATGTTGAGGGTATTTTCCTGGAGTCTGATCCTGAATCCTATACAATGGCCAAAAACAAAACTGGCTGAGCACCAGGAGAGTATTCCAGAGCAGAGAGCCCAGGCAGCTGAGCTCATAAGCATCAATACTGGAGTGATTAAAGCCTGGGGCACTCAAGAGGCCACATAATGTTCAGCACAGAGATCTTGGAGGGTAATGACACAGGAAGAGCGAATAGAGTCAGGGAGAAGCCAGGTGATTTAGGATTGGAAAATGACCCTGCTTGTCCAGAGGGATGATGGCAGAGAATTACAAACACCCTATATCCTTGTCCAGGGAAGAGTATAAGGATGAAATGAGTGATAAAAAAATGGACCAGTTTAAATGAGACAATAAGCTCAGACAAAATAAACAGTCATTTCAACTGCACATGTGGATTCATTAAGGAAAGGCCACACGACCTGTCAAAGGAAAATTGTCTTTAACAAATTTGATGGAGGTTTTTTCTTCAATGAGTGAACAGGAAGGGTCGGTGGTGGTAATGTGATATTACAGAAGGTTAATAAACTGCCATATAACAGGCTCTTACAGAAAAATAATGTGGGAGTATGGTAGGCTGTTTCAGCCATCAAGCCTGCGCTGCCATTCAATAAAATATTTTAAATTTATGTGCCAAATTCTGCAATGCTGCTTGATTTCCTGCCTGACCAGAATCTATTCACTTTTATCTGCAAAACAGTCGATGACCACCCCACACCCCTGCCCACCCAGCTCCACCATCTTCCTGAAACACAGAGTTCCAGAGGCCGCAAAAATTGGAAGTTCATGGAATGGAGGGGATAGTGGCAGTCTGGAGAGACAAGAAACAGGGTGCCAGGGTTGGAGATGTGAGGTGGTATTCCATAAGGGCTGGAGACAGGAAACACTATTCCTGTTGATCCATATTAATCACCAAGACCTGGGTGTGCAAGGAACATCTGTGAAATTTACAGATGAAGCCTGTGACCAGTGGTGTGCCACAGGGATCAGTGGTGCTGGGTCTACTGCTTTTCATCATTCATATAAATGATTTGGATGTGAACATAGGAAATATGGTTAGTAAGTTTGTAATTGACACTAAAATTGGAGATGTACTAGACAGCAAAGGTTACCTCAGAGTACAACAGGATCTTGATCAGGTGGGCCAATGGGCCGAGAAGTGGCTGATGGAGTTTAATTTTCATAAATGTGATGTGCTGCATTTTGGAAAGGTAAATCAGGGCAGGATTTACATACCTCATGGTAAGGTCCTGGGGAGTGTTGCTGAACAAAGAGATTGTGGAGTGCAGGTTCATATTTCCTTGCAAGTGGAGTCTCAGGTAGACAGGATAGTGAAGAAGGCATTAGGAATGCTCTTGCCTTTATTGGTCATTGAATTGAGTATAAGAGTTGGGAGGGTCATGTTGCAGCTGTACAGTTGATTAGGCCACTATTGGAATACTGTGTGCAGTTCTGGTCTCCCTGCTATAGGAAGGATGTTGTGAAACTTGAAAGGGTTCAGAAAAGATTAGTAAGGATGTTGCCAGGGTTGGAGAGTTTGAGTATAGGGAGAGGCTGAATAGGCTGGGATGATTTTCGCCAGAGCATCGGAGACTGAGGGATGGCCTTACAGAGGTTTATAAAATCATGAAGGGCATGCATAGGGTAAATAGACAAGGTCTTTTCCCTGGGACGGGGGAGTCCAAAACTAGAGGTTATAGGTTTAAGGTGAGATGGGAAAGATTTAAAAGGGACAGCTTTTGCACGCAGAGGGTGGCGCATGTCTGGAATGAGCTGCCAGAGGAAGTGGTGGAGGCTGGTACACCTATAAAACATAAAGGGCATCTGGATGGGTATATGAATAGGAAGGGTTCAGAGGGATATGGACCAAATGCTGGCAAATGGGACTGGATTTATTTATGATATCTGTGATGGTCGGCATGGATGAGTTGGACCAGAGGGTCTGTTTCCGTGCTGTACATCTCCATGACTCTATGAGGGTAGTGCTGTGGATGTTGTATATTTGGACCTTCAGAAAGCATTTGATACGGAGCAACATAGCAGATTGGTTAGAAAATTAGAAATATTTGGGATTGATAGGTCTTGGCAACATGGAAACAGACCCTAGGTGCAGATGGGCATTTCTCAGATTGAAAACAAGTTGAAAGTGATGTTCCACAGGAGGCAGTATTGGGGCTTTTGTTTTTTTTCTGATTTATGTAAACAATTTGGAGATGAATGTTGAGGGCAAAATCTCTAAATTTGCAGATGAAACTAAGCTAGGGAGAATACTGAATTGTGAGGATGTTACTGAGCAACTTCAGAGGGACATCGACAAGTTGGTCAAATGGGTAGACACCTGGCAGATGTATTTCAATGCAGGGAAATGTGAGGTAGTGCATTGTGGGAGAAAAAGCACAGAGCAACAATACAGGCTCAATGGTACAACTGTGAGGGACCTCAGAGTTCATGTGCATGATCCCCTGAAAGTGGCCAGGGAAGCTGAAACAGTCGTTAAGGTGGCTTATAGGATCCTTGTTTATAAGTAGGTGCACAGAGTCTAAAACATGTAAAGAAGTGATGCTATACCTCTACAAATCAATGCCAGATCACATTTAAGAGTACTGCATTCAGTTTTGGGTACCTTACTTAAGGATGGATGTTAAAAGCCTGTACAGAGCGTAAAAGAGATTTATTGCAATGATGCTGGGAATGAAGGGTTTTAGATACAAGGAAAGATTAGAGATCAAAAACAAAGTTGCTAGAAAAGCTCAGCAGGTCTGGCAGCATCTGTGATGGAAATAAATAAGAGTTAACATTTCAGGTCCAGTGATCCTTCCTCAGAACAAAACATTAGAGAGATTGGGCTTATTCTCCTTGGAGTAGAGAAGATTACGCTGTCATCGAGCAGCTGCCACATATTCCAGCCTCCCCACCTCCACTCACCTTTACTGGTTTCATCCCCGCCTCTTTGACCTTTCTGTGTCCTCTCCGACCTTTCTGTGTCCTCTCCATCTATCTTCTCCTTTATCCATCTTCTACCCACCTCCCCCTCTCTCCCTATTTATAACCCCCTTCCCCTCCCCCATTTCTGAAGAAGGGTCAAGGCCCAAAATGTCAGCTTTCCTGCTCCTCTGATGCTGCTTGGCCTGCTGTGTTCATCCATCTCTACACCTTGTTATCTCTGTGCAGAGTATTTCTTCAATGATAAGTGATTGAAAAGTGTAATATATAAAGGGGCCCAAGCGTTCTTGTTGGTTAGTTGCTGCTAGCTAACATGCAGATGCAGCAAGCTATTAGGAAGGCTAATGGAATGTTAGTCTTTATAGCAAGATGATGACTACAGGAGTAGGGGAAGTCTAGCTTCAGTTGTATGGGAACTTGGTTAGGACACACCAGGATTGGTGTGTGCAGGTTTAGTGTCCTTATTTCAGGAAAAAGATTACTTCCATAGAAGAGTGTACTGAAGGTACACTAGGCTTATTCTCAGGATGACAGGACTGTCATGTGAAGAGAGAATGAACAAATTGGGATAAGTAATTGCTGGAAAAGCTCAGCAGGTGTGGCAGCAGACAGTTAACTCTGATTTCTCTCCACAGATGCTGCCAGGTCATCCGAGCTTTTCCAGAAATTTCTGTTTTTGTTTCTGATTTATGGCATCCACAGCTCTTTCAGTTTTCAATGTGCAAACTGGGCCTGTATTCACTAGAATTTTGAAGAATGAGAGGTAGTCTATGCAAAACTCTTAAAGGGATGGACAGGTTGGAAATAGGTAAGATGTTTATCTTGCTCAGGGAATCTAAAACCAGGGGCGTAATTTTAAAGTCAGGAATTTGTCACTTACGTCTAAGATAAGGGCATTTTTTTTTGTCAGTCAGAGAGTGGTGAATATTTGGAATTTTCAACTCAAGAACCTGTGGAAGCTCAGTCTTTTGAGTATATTTAAAGTAAAGGTTAAAAATTTATTTTGTTATCAATAGCATAAACAGGTCTGGGGACCATGGATAAAAAGCACTGAAATGTTTGATCAACTGTGATCATATTAAATGGTGGAACAGGCCCTGTGGGCCAAATGGCCGACTCCTATTCCAATGATTCTGTGCTATGTATCTGCTCAAGTAGACTGTCCTGTCCGCTTGACATCTCTTGCTATTCTCCTCATGGTCTTCTCCTCATAGTTCCGGGTTTTATGTCATAAAATCAAAGAACCTTATGGTACAGAAGGAGGCCTTTTGGCCCATCCTGTCAGTGCCAGCTCCTGTACGAGCTACCCAGCTAGGCCCACATTCCAGTCCTATCTCTGTAGCACTCAAAATTCATTAATTTCAAATACATAGCCAGCTCTCCTTTAAAAAACTCCTATGGAACCCCCATCTCCACCACTCTCCTAAGCAGCACACTCCAAATCCTAACATCTCCCTGAATAAAGAAGTTTCGCCTCATTTCACTCCTAGCTCTCTTGCTGACAGTCTTGAAATTGTGAACCCCTAGTTACCAATATACTGGCTAGTACAATCAGAATATCCTTCTTTACCCTGTCAAAACTGTGCAGAATTTTGAACATCTTATTAAGGTCACCTCTAATCTCCTCTAATCCAAGGCAAATCAGTCCAATTTCTTTAATCTTTCCTTGTATCTAAAATCTCTCGTTCCTGGTATCATTCTAATAAATCTCCTTTGAACCCTCTACAGGGTTTTAACGTGCTTTCTTAAATAAGTTGCCCAGAACCGTGTACATTTTGCCAGACGTGGTCTTATCCACCAATTTGTAGAAGTGCAGCTCCTGATTTGGAGGAGAACGTAGGTGGTCTGACTGGTAAGTTTACAGACACGAAGTTTGGAGAAACTGCGGATAGTGAGCGAGATTGCCAGACAATACAACAAGACATTGATAGTCTGGACATTTGGATGAAGAAATGTCAGATAAAGTTTAATCCAGATAAATATGAGGTATGCATTTTGGAAGATCTAACACCAGAGGGAAGCATACAGTAAGTGGCAGTTACCTTTACCAGCAGCGAATTAGAGAAGGATCTACGCACATAGGTCCATAGTTCCCTGAAAGTGGCAACATGACTGAATAAGGTGGTCAAGATAGCATACATGACATGCTTTCCTTCATCAGTCAGGGCATTGAGTACAAAAATTGGCAAGATATGTTGCATCTGTAGACAGCACAAATGTAACGCTACAATTGGAATATTGTGTACAGTTCCAGGAACCACACTACCAGAAGGATGAAAAAGCTTTGGAGATGGGGCAGTCAAGGTTTCTCAGGATGTTACCTGGTTTGGAGCATATTAGCAATGAGAAAAGATTGGATAAACCTAGTTTCCTTTGGCTTGGATGTTGGAGGCTAAAAAGGCAACCTGATAGAGCGTTACAAAAGTATGAAGCACATGGATAGAACGAATAGTTTTTTCCTCGTGGCATAAATGTCAATTAGTGGCAACATAAGTTTAAGGCAAAAGGGAGAAAGTTCAAAAGAGGTGTGAGAGGCAACGTTTTTACATGGAGTGATAAATACCTGGAGTGCACTGTCAGAGGAGGGGGTAGAAGCAGACACATTGGCAACATTTAAGAGGCATCCTGACAGATAATATGAATAGGCAATGAATAGAGGGAAACAGGAGCAAATGTTTTAGATTAGATTAGATTCCGTATGGTGCGGAAACAGGCCCTTCAGCCCAACAAGTCCACACCGCCCCTTGGAGCATCCCATCCAGACCCATCCCCCTATAACCCACACACCCCTGAACACTACAGGCAATCTAGCATGGTCAATCCACCTAGTCTGCACATCTTTGGACTGTGGGAGGAAACCGGAGCACCCGGAGGAAACCCACGCAGACACAGGGAGAATGTGCAACCTCCGCACAGACAGTTACCTGAGGCTGGAATCAAAACCAGGACCCTGGCGCTGTGAGGCTGCAGTGCTAACCACTGAGCCACCGTGTCATCCTGAGTTTAGTTTAGAAAGGCATTATCTGTCAGCACAGTCTTGGTGAGCCAAAGATCTTGTTCCTGTGCTATACCATTCTTTGAAAAAGAGAGCATATGACACACAGGGTTATACCGTATACCGCACAGGAACTGACCCTTCGGTCCAACTCGTCCATGCTGACCAGATATTCTAAATTAGTCTAGTCCCATTTGCCAGCATTTGGTCAATATCCCGCTAAACCTTTCCCATTGATATACCCATCAAGATATCTTTTAAATGTTGTTATTGTACCAGCCTCCACCACTTCCTCTGGCTGCTCATTCCACATATGCACCTCCCTCTGTGTGAAAAAGTTACCCCTAAAGTCCCTTTTAAATCTATCTCCTCCCACTTTAAACCTATGCCCCTCTTGTTTTGGACTCCCCTACCCTGGGAAAATGACCTTGCCGATTTACTCTTTCCATGTGCCTCGTGATTTTACAAACCCCAAAAGGTCACCCCTCAGTGTCTGACTCTCCAGCGAAAATAGCCCCAATCCATTCAGCCTTTCCTATAGCACAAACTCTTTAACCCTGGCAAAATCCTTGTAAATCATTTTTGAACCCTTTCTAGTTTCACAACGTCCTTCCTATAGTAGGGAGACCAGATTTGTATGCAGTATTCCAATAGGGGCCTAACCAATGTCCTGTACAGCTGCAACATGACCTCCCAACTCCTGTACTCAATGCACTGACAAATAAAGGCAAGTATACCAAGTGTCTTCCTCACTATCCTGTCTACCTGTGACTCCACTTTCAAGAAACTATGAACCTGCACTCCAAAGTCTCTTTGTTCAGCAACACACCCCAGGACCTTACCATTGGTGCATAAGACCTGCCCTTACCAAAATTCAATGCCTCACATTTATCTAAATTAAACTCCATCTGCCACTCCTCAGCCCACTGGCCCATCTGTTCAAAGTCCCATTGTACTCTGAGGTAACCTTCTTCACTGTCAACTACACCACTAATTTTTGTGTCATGTACAAACTTCCTAGCCATACCTGCTATTTTCACGTTCAAATCATTTATATAAATAAGAAAAAGTTGTGGACCCAGGACCGATCCTTGTGGCACACCGCTGGTCATGGGCCCCCAGTCTGAATAGCAACGCCCCACCACCACCATGTCTCCTATCTTCAAGCTAGTTCTGTATCAAAATGGCTGGTTCTCCCTGCACTCCACATGATCTAACCTTGCTAACCAGTTTGCCAAGAGGAATCTTTGTGAATGCCTTAATGGAGTCCACTGCTCTCCCTGATCAATCCTCTTCGTTACTTCTTCCAAGAACTCAACCAAGTCAATGAGACACAATTTGCCACGCACAAAGCCATGTTGACTATCCCTAAACAGTCCTTGTCTTTCCAAATACATGGAAATCCCGACCTTCAGGAATCCCTCCAACAACTCGCCACCACTGATGTAAGGCATGCCTGTCTATAGTTGCTTCGCTTTGTCTTACCACCTTTCTTAAATAGTGGCACCACATTAGCCAGCTTCCAGTCTTCTGGTACCTCACCTGTGACTATCAATAATACAAATATCTCAGCAACGGGCCCAGCAATCACGTGCCTAGTTTTCCACAGAGTTCTGGGATACTCCTGATCAGGATCTGGGGATTTATCCACCTTTACACATTTTAAGACATCCAGCATCCCCTCCTATGAAATATGGACACTTTTCAATATGTTGCTATGTATTTCCCCATGTTCTCAAGCTTCCATATCCTTCTCCACAATAAACACTGATGCAAAATACTTGTTTAATATTTCCCCCATCTCCTGTTGTTCCACACATAGATGGCCTTCCTGATCCTAAAGGGGCCCTAGTTATCCTTTTGTCCTTAAGGTATTTCAAAAATCCTTGTGGATTCGCTTTACCCCTATTCTCCTAAACTATCTCATGTCCCCTTTCTGCCCTCCTGATTTCCCTATAACTATACTCCTACGGCCTTTACAGATAATGGGAACTGCAGATGCTGGAGAATCCAAGATAACAAAGTGTTGAGCTGGATGAACACAGCAGGCCAAGCAGTATCTTAGCTCAAATGCTGACGTTTTGGGCCTAGATTCTTCATCAGAAAAGGGGGATGGGGAGAGGATTCTAAAATAAATAGGGAGAGAGGGGGAGGCAGACCAAAGATGGATGGAGGAGAAGGTAGGTGGAGAGGAGAGTATGGGTGGGGAAGTAGGGAGGGGACAGGTCAGTTTGGGGAGGACGAACAGGTCAAGGGGGCGGGATGAGGTTAGTAGGTAGGAAATGGAGGTGCGGCTTGAGGTGGAGGAGGGGATAGGTGAGAGGAAGAACAAGTGAGGGGGGCGGGGACGAGCTGGGCTGGTTTTGGGATGCAGTGGGGGGAGGGGAGATTTTGAACTCCCAGTCGCGAACAATTTTAACTCCCCCTCCCATTCCTCAGATGACATGTCCATCAAGGGCCTCCTGCAGTGCCACAATGATGCCACCCGAAGGTTGCAGGAACAGAAACTCATTTTCCGCTTGGGAACCCTGCAGCCCAATGGCATCGATGTGGACTTCACAAGCTTCAAAATATCCCCTTCCCCCACTGCATCCCAAAACCAGCCCAGCCTGTCTCTGTCTCCCTAACCTGTTCTTCCTCTCACCCATCCCTTCCTCCCACCTCAAGCCACACCTCCATTTCCTACCTACCACCTCATCCTGCCTCCTTGATCTGTCCATCTTCCCTGGACTGACCTATCCCCTCCCTACCTCCTCACCTATACTGTCCTCTCCACCTATCTTCTTTTCTCTCCATCTTCAGTCCGCCTCCCCCTCTCTCCCTATTTATTCCAGAACCCTCACCCCATCCCCCTCTCTGATGAAGGGTCTAGGCCCGAAACATGAGCTTTTGTGCTCCTGAGATGCTGCTTGGCCTGCTGTGTCCATCCAGCTCCACACTTTGCTACCTAGGGCCTCAATAGATGCTATTTACTATTGAAGTTTAACCAGAGAGAGTCACCTCAGCTCTACTGAGTGTGCATTGAAAGCGCATGATCAGAAGGCTTCACATAGTCAGGAGAGGAGAAATCACATCCAGAGTGAGACACAGCTCAGGTGAGTTCAAGGAATCTGGAGGCAGCATGGGGATTTGGTGCAAAGGAGAAAAGGGGCTTCCTGCTTCCTCTTTTTGCCTCTTAATTTGTAGGGATTTATTTCACAGGACAGACTGAAGCCCAGGATCAGGGCCAAGCACGAGAGAGTGACATCACAGGAAAGGATCCTTGAGTTCCAAGAAAATCAAAACAGGGAAATTAACATTCAGGGATGTTTGACTTTTGGGAAAACAGAGCAGATGGAAAAGGAGGTGGCATAGCGCTGTTAATCAGAGATGAAGTGAGGACAGTTGTGAAATGACCCAGGCCCAGACGATGTAGCACAGTGTGGAGTCGGAGGAACACAGCAGGCCAGGCAGCATCAGACGAGCAGGAAAGTTGACGTTTCGAGTCGGGACCCTTCTTCAGAAATCCTCCTGCTCCTCTGATGCTGCCTGGCCTACTGCATTCCTCCAGCTCCACACTGTGTTATCTCAGAATCCAGCATTGGTAGTTCTTACTATCTGCCAGATGACGTAGAATCCTTTCGGGTGGACCTAAAACCAGCAAAGGGAAAAGACATTGGTATGAGCAGTATATAGACCTTCAAACAGTAGACACTCTGAGGGAAAGGCGGTAAATCAACAAATCTGGGGGCGGCACAGTGGCTCAGTGGTTAGCCTCTGCAGCCTCACAGCACCAGGGACCCAGGTTCAATTCCCACCTCGGGCGACTGTCTGTGTGGAGTTTGCACATTCTCCCCATGTCTGAGCGGGTTTCCTCCGGTTTCCTCCCACAGTCCAAAGATGTGCAGGTTAGGTGGATTGGCCATGCTAAATTGCCCGTAGTGTTCAGGGGTGTGTGGGTTATAGGGGGATGGGTCTGAGTGGGATGCTTCAAGGGTCGGTGTGGACTTGTTGGGCCAAAGGGCCTGTTTCCACACTGTAGGTAATCTAAGCTAATCAATAATATAACAGCAGCATGAAAAAAGGAACAGAACAATAATTATGAGTGGCGTTAATCTTCATGTTGCTCGAGTTAATCAAATTGAAAAGGATAGCTGTGATAATGAAGTCAGAATGCTTTCGTGACAGTTTCTTAGAGAAATGTGTCATAGTGCCAACCATTGGGCAGGCTATCTTGGATCTGGAAGTAGATAATTAAGCAGAATTAATAAATGACCTCAGCGTACAAGACCCCCTAAGAAGTAGTCATCTTAACATGATAAAATTTAATACTTAGTTCGAGGAGAGAAATTTGGGTCAGAAACAACTGTGCTGACCTCCAAGAGGAATTACGATTAAATGTGAATACAGTTAGCTAAAGTGAACTAGGCAGACAGATTAGCAGGAATGACAGTAAACAAGCAGTGATAGATATTTAAGGAGGTAACTCATGACTCTCAGCAAAAACATGTCCCAGAAAGGAGGAATGATTCTACAAGACATGACCGAACTACAGCTAATCACGCAAGTTAATTCTTCCCTTAAGTTGAAAGAAAAAGCATATAAGGAATCAAAGTCAGTAACAGCCCTGAAGACTGAGAGAAATTCAGAATGAAGCAAAGGAGGACTAAAACAATAATAGAAACAGAGAAAATAAACGATGAGGGCAAACCTGTGAGGAATATGAAAACTGACAAGTGCTTCTTTAAACACTTAAAACTAATGAGAGAGGTCAAAGTGAACACAATCCCCTTAAAAAATAAATCATGGAAGACTGTTTGGGGGAAACAAGGAATTGGCAAATGAATTAAACGTATTTTTCTACAGGCTTTACAGTGCAAGATATTTTGAAGATCACATTAATACTAAAGAATACAGGAGAGGAATTAATTACATTGCCATCACCATCACCATCACTTGAGAAGCAGTATTGGCAAAATAAATGGGGCTATAGGTATATCTGCCCTGATCCTGGCTGTGATGACTTGTATCTTAGGATCCTAAAAGAGGCAGCTATACAGATAGTGGATGCATCGTTTACAATTTTCCAAAAATCTTTGGATTCTGGAAGAGTAACAGAGGATTGGAACTGTCAATGTGACATCCATAGTCAAAAATATACAGAGGCATAAAGCCTATAAGGTGAGTAACATAACATCTATAGTTGGAAAAGTATAACAATCAATTATTAAGAAAGTAGCAGCAGAAGTTTAGGAAAAATGTACTGTCATCAAGCAGAGTCAGCATGGCTTCAAGAAAGAAAAAATTATCAGAGTTTTTTGAAGAAGTCTCAACCAGAGTGGATAGAGCGGAACCAGCAGAAGTTGTAGTTGGGATTCCAGAAGGTGTTCAACAAAGACCCTCACCATTAGACTATGAGGTATAGGAGCAGAATAAGACCATTCAGCCCATTGGCTCTGCTCTATCATTCGATAATGGCTGATACACTTCTTAGCCCCAATCTCCTGCCTCTTGTCATAACCCTTGATCTCCTCACTAATCAAGAACATAGCTATCTCTGCTTTATTACATTCAATTACTTGCTCTCCACAGCTTTCTGTGGCAATGAGTTCCACAGAGTCACCATCCTTTAATGAGGTATGCCCCTCATTGGTATGCTGATGAAATTCCTCCTTATCTCAGTTCTAAAGGTTGCCTCTTCATTTTGAGGTATGCCCCTCAGGTCCTGGTCTCTCCTATTAGAGGAAACATCTTATCCACATTCACTCTATCCAGGCCTCTCAGAATTCTCTAAATTTCCATCAGAAACTCACTTTTCCTTCTAAACTCCATTGAGTACAGCCCCAGGGTCCTCAACGGCTCCTCATATAACAAGCCCTTCATCCCAGGATCATTTTTGTAAACATCCTGTGGGTCCCCTCCAAAGGCAGCGCATCCTGTCTGGGATACAGGGCCCAATACTGATCACAATATTCCAAATGTGGTCTCTCCAGAGCTTTATATAGCCTGAGTAGTACATCTCCGCTCATGTATTCTAGCCTTCTCAAAATGAATGCTAACATTGCATTTGCCTTCCCAACTGCCAACTGAATCTGCCCGTTACCCTTAAGAGAATCCTGAACCTGGGCTCCCAAGCCCCATAGTGCTTCAGATTTCCAAAGCCTTTCCCATTTTGGAATAGTCTATGCCTCCAAACTTCGCACCAAAGTGCATGACGTCACACTTTCCCACATTGTTTTCCATCTGCCACTTTTTTGCCCCCTCCTTTAGCCTGTCCGAGTCCTTCTGCAGCCTCCCCGCTTCTTCAACACTACTTAGCTCTCCAGCTATCTTTATGTCATCTGCAAATGTAGCAGCAATGCTCTCAGCTCCTTTGTCCAGATCGTTAGTGCAGAACATGGGCCCCTGTGGAATTCACCTGCCATCCTGAAAAGGACACATTTATCCCCACTCTCTGCCTTCTGCCAGTCATCCAATTCTCTACCCATGCCAGTACTTTGCTCCTAACACTATAGTGTCTAATTACTATCCCCCAGATAATGTAGAATCCTTTGGATGGAGCTAAAACCAGCTAGGGGAAAAGACATTGGTATGAGCAGCATATAGACCTTCAAACAGAAGACACTCCGGGAAGGGCTATAAATCAACAAATAACAGGAGTATGGGCTCTAATTTTATTTAACAGCCTCCTGTGCAGCATCTTGTCCAATGTCTTCTGGAAATCCAAATAGACCACGTCCACTGGCTCTCCTTTGTGCAACTTTCTCATTACCTCCTCAAAGAATTCTAGCAGATTTGTCATGGATATCCTCCCCTTGACAAAGCCATGCTGGTTCATCCCTATTTTACCCTATGCTTCCAAGTCTGCAATCCCATCCTTAATGATGGACTCTAAAATCTTATCAACAACTGAGGTCAGGCTTACTGGCCTGTAGCTTCCTGCCTTCTGCCTCCCTCCTTTCTTAAATAGGGGGTGTTACATTTGCCATTTTCAAGTTCTCTGGGACCTTCCCTGACTCTGGTGACTCCTGAATAATCAGCAGCATTGCCTCCCCAATCTCCTCAGCTACCTCCTTGTATTAAAATGCTATTTCCAATCAGTGATGAATAACGGTGTGTGGAATTTTGAACACTGGGGTAGAGGGAGGAAAGTAATTGGACAACTTTGGGAAGTGGTGCTAAAGAAGGAACCTCAAGATATGAATGGAGGAGCAAGCTAATGAGGCAGGACAGGATACGGCTAGAAGAACAAAACTGTTAATCCATGTCAAAAGGCAACAAATGGAATCCTTTGGGTAATATACCCATGAGGAAGGTTACAGGGTCATCCACTGGAAGGATTAATGGGGGAGAAAAAAAAACAGTTTGACAGTGAAGGAAGCAACTCGACAATATTACAAGCCTGATTTAACAAGAACTCCCAGAACATGTGCCTCTATCTCCCTCTCTTCACTGGGTAACACAACATTTGTTCATTGTAGACAAATCCCTGTGAAAATTCCCTCCTTAAATACTTACTTCCTTAAAGGACCAACACTGTACACAATTCTCCGGGTGCACACTCACCAATGCCCTATACATTTGTGAGAAAAACTGCCCTATTTTTATGCTCCATTCCCATTGCAGTAAAAGCTACTAAAGGAGGTTGGAGAGGGAGGTGGGCATTTGTAAGGATGCTGGGGTCAACACGAGGGAGTCATAGCGTTGGATTTATACTCATTGGAGTTGAGAAGGATGAGGGGGGATCTAATTGAAACTTACAAAATACTGAATGGCCTGGACAGAGTGGATGTTGGGAATATGCTTCCATTGGTAGGAGAGTCTAGGACCCAAGGGAGCAGCCATAGACTAAAGGGAAGATATTTTAGAATGGAGATAAGGAGACACTACTTCAGCCAGAGAGTGGTGAATCAATGGAATTCAGAAGACTGTGGAGACCAGGTCACCGAATACATTTAAGACTGAGATAGATAGGTTCTTGATTATCAATGGTTACAGGGAGAAAGCAGGAGAATAGCATTGAGAAACTTATCAGCCATGATTGAATGGCAGAGAGGTCTTGAGGGGCCAAACGGCCTAATTTCTGCTCCTATGTCTTATGATCTTACAAAATCCTTGCTGGATTATGAACATACAAAGTGAAGTAAATGACTGGATTCATGCTATTTTCCAATTGTGACTCGATTTTAACTCTCTACCACCTTCCACTCAGCTGGTAGGGGCTGGTCAGCAGTACCTGCAAGCTTTCAAAACAATCCGCAAGAACGCCAAATCCCAAAGGGATCTATCATTGATGCTGCATGAGAACAGGGTGCTGACTGGTTGGCCAGTGGGCTCTGAAGGGCAGAGGTGTTGCCGTGGAGAATGTACTAAGAAAGTTATAAGCTAATTGCTGCTACATAAACAAAAAGTCTTGAAAAATTAAGATGATCCTAAACACCCACAAAAAAACACAATAAATCAGCAAACACTCAGTACTTCATCATTAAACTTCATACCTCGTGTATCAACAATCTGGGCAGGAGCATCTGTACCTTAGCACAGAAAAATAATGTCTTTCATCTTCTCAGGTAGTTTTCTGACACATTCTCCACATAGCCTGGTGAGAGAAGACCCAGTGAAACCCACTGCCAAACTTTCTACCCCCTCACTCACTCACTCACCCACCTACTTACTCACCCACTCCTCACTCACCCCCCCCTTACTCACTCACCCACACACTTACTCACCCCCTCACTCACTCGCTCACCCACTCACCTACTTACTCACCCCCTCACTCACTCACTCCTCACTTACCTCATTCACTCACCTACTTACTCACCCCCTCACTCACTCACTCACCCACCCACTCACTCACCCCCTCACTCAATGCCAGAGGCACTCATTCTCCCAGCCACTCAACCTCTTGCTTTATAGAAAAACACAAGGAGAGAGAACAGGAACAGGCCATTGGCTCTTCCGGCCTTCCCTACTATTCCATGTGAACATGGCTGGTCATCCAACTCAGTCCCCAGTTCCTGCTTTTGTCTCATGTCCTTTGACCCCTTTAACCCTAAAAACTATGTCTAACTCCTGGAAAAATTCAATGCCTTGGCATCAACCACTTTCTGTAGAAGTGAATTCCACAGACTCACCAATCTCAGGGTGAAGAAAATTCTCCTCATAGAGTCATACAGCATGGAAAGAGATCCTGTGGTCCAACCAGTCCATGCCGACTGTGTTCCCAAACAAAACTAGTCCCTCCGGCCTGGATTTGACCCATATGCCTCCAAACCTTTCCTATTTATGAACTTATCCAAGTGTCTTTTAAATGCTGTAACAGTACCCACATGCACCATTTCCTCTGGCAGATCATTCCACACATGAACCCTCTCTATGTGTAAAAAGGTTGTCCCTTGTGATCTTTTTAAACTTATTCATCACCTTAAAAATATGCCCCCTAGTTTTTAACTCCTCCACCCTAGGGAGAAAGATGCTGGTCATTCACCTTATCTATGGTCCTCATAATTTTTTCAACCTCAATAAGGTCACCCCTCAGCCTCCTACACACCAGTGAAAAATGTTCCAGCCCTTTCAGTCTATTTTATATCGCAAACTCTCCAGTCCCAGCAATGTCCTGGTAAATCTTTTCCGAATCCTCTCCAGTTAAATCATAGACTTCCTATAACAGGGCAACCAGAACTGCACACTGGCTCCAGAAGAGAATCTCACCAATGTCCTGTACAACCTCAACAGAACGTTCCAACTTCAAGACTCAGAGATCGGAGCAATGAAGGCAAGCGTGCTAAATGCCTTCTTGATCATTGTCTATCAAATTTCAAAGAATTATGTACCCAACCCATAGGTGTCTCTGTTCTACAACACTACCCAGGCCTGATCATTAATTGAATAAGTGCTGTCCTTGTTTTACCAAAATACAGTATCTCACACTTATCCAAATTCAACTCCAACTGCCACTCCAACTGATCAAGATCTCTTTGTAATCTTAGATAAACCTCTTCACTGTTCACTATACTATCAATTTTGGTGCCATCTGCAAACCCTAGCTCTACACTTATCCCTACTACATCTGGATAACAAGGATACCAGATGAAGCTCCTACTTATTGACTATAACTGCATTCAACACTACAATTCCAATCAAATAAGTTTCCAAACTCTGAGATCTAGGTCTCTGCCCCAATCTCTGCAACTGGATCCTCGACCTCCTGACCCACAGACTGCAATCAGTGAGAAGAGACAATAACACCTCCCCATGATAATCCTCAATACTGGCACCAAGGAAGGGTGCAGACTCACTATACTCTCTATGCACTCATGACTGTGTGGCCAAAATCTGTCCTAATCCATCTACAAGTTCACTGATGACACCACTGTTGTAGGCCAGATCGCAAACAATGACGAGAGAGAATACAAGAATGAGATAGAGTGCTTGATGGAATTCTGTAAAGATAACACTTTCTCCCTCAATGTCAGCAAAACAAAAGAGCTGATCATAGACATCAGGGGGCAAGAAGGAGGGCACATCCCTGTCTACATGAATGGTGCGAACATGGAGACCGTCAAGAGCATCGAGTTCGTCCTCAGGCAACATACCCACCTGTCTCCACACACAGCCCTCTCCGTCCCTCTATCACACACAAGCACACATCCTTCTCTCTCTGACACAAACCCCGCTCCCTCCCTCTCTATCACACACATCCCTCCCTCTCTCTCTCTCACACACACCCATCTCTCTGTCACACACACACACACACACACACACACACACACACAGCGTCTCTGTCTCACACACACACACCCCTCTCACTCAGACACACGCCCCTAGCTCTCCCTCCCTCACACACACACACCCACCTCTCACTCTCAATCACACGCTTCTCCCCCTCTCTCCCACACACACCCCTCTCTCCCCCTCTCATACACACACCCCTCTCTCTCTCTCCCACACACACACCCCTCGCTCTCTTCCACACACACACCCCTCTCTCTCTCCCACACACACACCCCTCTCTCTCTCTCCCACACACACCCCTCTCTCTGCCACACATACATCCGCCTCACTCTCACACACACACCTCTCCCCCCATCTCTCACACACACCCTTCTCCCCCTCTCTCTCTCACACACACACACCCCTCTCCCCCTCTCTCTCACACACACACTCCTCTCCCCCTCTCTCTCACACACACTCCTCTCCCCCTCTCTCTCACACACGCCCTTCTCCCGCTCTCTCACACACACACCCCCTCCCCCTCTGATACACACACACGCCCCTCTCCCCTTCTCTCTCACACACACACCCTTCTCCCCCTCTCTCTCACACACATACCCCTCTCCCCCTCTCTCTCACACACACACCCCTCTCCCCCTCTCTCTCACACACACACCCCTCTCCCCCTCTCTCTCACACACACACACCCCTCTCCCCCTCTCTCTCACACACACACACCCCTCTCCCTCACACACACACACCCCTCTCCCCCTCTCTCTCACACACACACACCCCTCTCCCTCGCTCTCTCACACACACACCCCTCTCCGTTTCTCTCTCACAAAAATACCCCCCTCCCACTTTCTCTCTCACACACACCCCTCTCCCTCTCCTTCTCCCTCTCACACATGCACCCCTCTCCCTCTCTCACACACACCCCTCACCCTCTCTCTCCCACACACCCCTCTCCCTCCCTCTCCCACACACCCCTCTCCCTCCCTCTCCCACACACCCCTCTCCCTCCCTCTCCCACACACCCCTCTCCCTCCCTCTCTCACACACCCCTCTCCCTCCCTCTCTCACACACCCCTCTCCCTCCCTCTCCCACACACACCCCTCTCCCTCCCTCTCCCACACACACCCCTCTCCCTCCCTCTCCCAACCTCTCTCTGCCACACACACCCCGCTCCCTCCCACTCTCTCCCACACACACACACACACACCCCACTCTCTCTTACATGCACACAGCCCTCTCCCTCTCATGCACACACCCCATTCTCTCGCTTGTGCACACCCCTCCCTCTCTCTCTCTCTCTCGCACACCCCTCCCTCTCTCTCTCGCTCGCGCACACGCCTCCCTGTCTTTCTCGTGCACATCCCTCCCTCTCTCTCTCGCGCATATCCCTCCTGCTCTCTCTCTCTCGCGCACACCCCTCCCCCTCTCGCGCAAACCCCTCCCCCTCTCTCTCTCTCGCTCGTGCAAACCCCTCCCTGTCTCTCTCGCGCAGATCCCTCCTGCTCTCTCTCTCTTTCTCGCGCAGACCCCTCCCTGTCTCTCTCGCACTCGTGCACACCCCTCCCTCTCTCTCTCGCGCACACCTCTCCCTCTCTCTCTCTCATTCACGCACAACCCTCCCTCTCTTTCTCGCTCGCGCACACCCCTCCCTCTCTCTCTCTCACTCGCGCACACCCCTCCCTCTCTCTCTCTCACTCGCGCACACCCCTCCCTCTCTCTCTCTCACTCGCGCACAACCGCCCTGTCTCTCGCAGACACATCCCTCCCTCTCTCTCGTGCACATCTCTCTCTCTCGCACACACCCCTCTCTCTCACACACACACCCCTCCCTCTCTCTCTCTCTCTCACACACACACACCCTCTCTCTCTCACACACACACCCCCTCTCTCTCTCACACACACACGCACACACACACACACACACACACCCCTCTCCCTCTCTCACACACACGCCTCTCCCTCTCTCTCTCACACATACTCCTCTCCCTCTCCCTCTCTCTACCTCTCTCTCTCTACCTCTCCCTCTCTCACACACACGCCTCTCCCTCTCTCTCTCACACATACCCCTCTCCCTCTCCCTCTCTCCACCTCTCTCTCTCTCTACCTCTCTCACGCTCGCACACACCCCTCCCTCTCTCTCTGTCTCTCCCTCACTCGTGCACACCCCTCTCTCGCTCTCGCTCGTGCACACCCTCCACCCCCCTCTCTGTCTCTCTCTCGCTCGGGCACATCCCTCCCTCCTCTCTCTCTCTCTCGCTCGCGCACACCCCTCGCTCCCTCTCTCTCTCTCGCTTGTGCACACCCCTCCCCCTCTCTCCCTCACGCTCGCACACACCCCTCCCTCCCTCAGTCTCTCGGGCACTTCTCTCTCTCTCTTTCCCCCTCTCCCTCTCACGCACACCCCTCCCTCCCTCTCTCTCTCTCTCACTCGGGTACACCCCTCCCTCCCTCTCTCTCTCGCTTGCGCACACCCCTCCCTCTCTCGCGCGCAGATCCCTCCTGCTCTCTCTCTCTCGCGCACACCCCTCCCTCTCTCTCTCGCACTCGTGCACACCCCTCCCTCTCTCTCTCGCACACACCTCTCCCTCTCTCTCTCATTCACGCACAACCCACCCTCTCTTTCTCGCTTGCGCACACCCCGCCCTCTCTCTCGCGCGCGGACACCCCTCCCTCTCTCTCTCTCTCTCTCGCACTCGTGCACACCCCTCCCTCTCTCTCGCTCGCACACAACCCCCCTGTCTCTGACAGACACATCCCTCCCTCGCTCTCTCTCTCATGCACATCTCTCTCTCTCTCTCGCACACACCCACCCCCATCCCTCTCTCTCTCTCTCTCTCTCTCTCACACACACACACCCTCTCTCTCTCTCTCACACACACCCTCTCTCTCTCTCTCACACACACACCCCTCTCTCTCTCTCACACACACGCCCCTCTCTCTCTCTCTCTCACACACCCCTCTCTCTCTCTCTCACACACACCCCTCTCTCTCTCACACACGCCTCTCCCTCTCTCTCTCTCTCTCTCACACACACACCCCTCTCCCTCTCTCTCTTTCTCTCTCCCCCTCTCTCTCGCTCGCGCACACCCCTCCCTCTCTCTCTGTCTCACTCGCTCGTGCACACCACTCCCTCTCTCTCGCTTTCGCTCATGCACACCCTCCACCCCCCTCTCTCTCTCTCTCGCTTGCGCACACCCCTCGCTCCCTCTCTCGCGCACACCCCTCACTCTCTCTCTTGCTGGCGCACACCCCTCCCTCCCTCAGTCTCTCGTGCACACCCTTCCTCTCTCCCTCTCTCTCTTGCACACCCGCTCTCCCTCCCTCTCTCGCTTGCGCACACCCCTCCCTCCCTCAGTCTCTCACGCACATCCCTCCCACTCACTCTCAGCTCGCGCACACCGATCCCACCCTCTCTCAGCTCGTGCACACCCCTCCCACTCTCTCTCTCTCTCTCCCTCTCTCGCTCGTTCGCGCACACCCCTCCCTCTCTCTCTCTCACACTCGTGCGCACCCCACCCACCCTCATCTCTCACGCACACCCCTCCCACCCTCTCTCTCGCTCGCGCACACCGCCTCTCCCTCTCTCTCTCGCGCACACCCCCCTCGCTCTCTCTCTCTCTCTCTCGCTTGCGCACACCCCTCTCTCTCTCGCGCACACCCCTCCCTCCCTCCCTCTCTCTCGCTCGCACACACCCCTCCCCTTCACTCTCTCTCTCTATCGCGCATACCCCTCCCCCTTCCCCTCCCTCTCTCCCTCACGCACACCCTCCCTTGCCCTCTCTCTCTCTCGCGCACACCCCTCGCCCTCTTTCTCTCTCTCACGCACACCCCTCCCTCCCTCTGTCTCTCTCTCTCTCTCTCTATCGCGCGTGTACACCCCTCCCCCTCTCTCTCTCGTGCACACCGCTCCCTCTCTCTCTCTCTCTCTCTCACACACACCCCTCCCCCACTCTCTCGCGCACACCCCTCCCTCACCCTCTATCGCTAGTGCACACCCCTCTCTCCCTCACTCAGTCTCTCGCGCATACCCTTCCCACCCTCTCTCTGGCTCGTGCACACCACCTATCCCTCTCTCTCTCGCTCACGAACACCCCTCCCCCTCTCTCCTTCACGCTCGCGCACACCCCTCCCTCTCTCTCTCGCTGGCGCACACCCCTCACTCGCTCTCTCTCGCTCGCGCACACCCTTCCCTCTCTCTCTCTCTCTGTCTCTCTCTCTCTCTCTCGGGCACACCCCTCCCTCCCTCTCTCTCTTTCTCTCTCGCTCTCGTTTGTGCACACCCCTCCCTCTCTCTCTCTCTCTCTCGCTCGTGCACACCCTCCACCCCGTCTCTGTCTCTCTCTCGCTCGGGCACACCCCACCCTCCTCTCTCTCTCTCACTTGCGCACATCCCTCGCTCCCTCTCTCTCTTGCTTGTGCACACCCCTCCCCCTCTCTCCCTCACGCTCGCGCACACCCCTACCTGCCTCAGTCTCTCGCGCACTTCCCTCCCTCTCTCTCTCTCTCTCTCCCCCTCTCCCTCTCACGCACACCCCTCCCGCTCTCTCTCTCTCGCCCTCGCTCCTGCACACCCTCCAACCCCCTCTCTGTCTCTCTTCACTTGGGTACACCCCTCCCTCCCTCTCCCTCTCGCTTGCGCACACCCCTCGCTCCCTCTCTCTCTTGCTCGCGCACACGCCTCCCTGTCTTTCTCGCGCACATCCCTCCCTCTCTCTCTCGCACACACCTCTCCCTCTCTCTCTCTCTCTTATTCACGCACAACCCTCCCTCTCTTTCTCACTCGCGCACACCCCGCCCTCTGTCTCGCGCGCGCACACCCCACCCTCTGTCTCGCACTCGCGCACACCCCTCCCTCTCTCTCACTCGCGCACAACCCCCCTGTCTCTCACAGACACATCCCTCCCTCTCACTCTCATGCACATCTCTCTCTCTCACACACACCCTCTCTCTCTCTCTCTCACAGACACACCCCTCTCTCTCTCACACACCCCTCTCTCACACACACACACACGCCCCTCTCCCTCTCCCTCTCTCCCTCACACACACGCCTCTCCCTCTCTCTCTCTCTCTCTCTCACACACACACCCCTCTCCCTCTCTCTCTCTCTCTCTCGCTCGCGCACACCCCTCCCTCTCTCTCGCTCTCGCTCATGCACACCCTCCTCCCCCCTCTCTGTCTCTCTCTCTCGCTCGGGCACACCCCTCCCTCTTCTCTCTCTCTCTCTCGCTTGCGCACACGCCTCGCTCCCTCTCTCTCTCGCTCGCGCACACCCCTTACTCTCTCTCTCTCGCTGGCGCACACCCCTCACTCTCTCTCTCGCTGGCGCACACTCCTCCCTCAGTCTCTCGTGCACACCCCGCCCTCTCTCCGTCTCTCTCTCGCTCTCGCTCGCGCACACCCCCTCTCCCTCCCTCTCTCACTCGCGCACACCCCTCGCTCCCTCTCTCTCTCTCTCGCTCACACACACTTCTCACTCTCTCTTTCTCTCTCTCGCTCGCGCACACCCCTCTCTCCCTCAGTCTCTCGCGCACATCCCTCCCACCCACTCTCAGCTCGCGCACACCCATCCCAGCCTCTCTCAGCTCGTGCACACCCCTCTCTCTCTCTCTCTCCCCCCCTCTCTCGCTCGCTCGCGCACACCCCTCCCTCTCTCTCGCACACTCGTGCGCACCCCACCCACCCTCATCTCTCACGCACACCCCTCCCACCCACTCTCTCGCTTGCGCACACCCCTCTCTCTCTATCTCTCTCGCACACACCCCTCCCTCCCTCCCTCTCTCTCTCTCTCTCTCGCTCGCACACACCCCTCCCCTTCTCTCTCTCTCTCTCTCTATTGCGCATACCCCTCCCCCTCCCTCTCTCTCTCGCGCACACCCTCCCTTGCTCTCTCTCTCTCTCTCGCGCACACCCCTCGCCCTCTTTCTCTCTCTCGCGCACAACCCTCCCTCCCTCTGTCTCTCTCTCTCTCTCTCTCTTTCGCGCACACCCCTCCCCCTCTCTCTCTCTCGTGCACACCCCTCCCTCTCTCTCTCTCGCGCACACCCCTCGCCCTCTTTCTCTCTCTCGCGCACACCCTTCCCACCCTCTCTTTGGCTCGTGCACACCACCTGTCCCTCTCTCTCTCGCTCACGCACACTCCTCCCCCCTCTCCCTCACGCTCGCGCACACCCCTCCCTCTCTCTCACTCACGCACATCCCTCCCTCTCTCTCTCTCGCGCACACCCCTCACTCACTCTCTCTCGCTTGCGCACACCCCTCCCTCTCTCTCTCTCTCTCTCTCTCTCTCTCACTTGTGCACACCCCTCCCTCTCTCTCTCTCGCTCTCGCTCGTGCACACCCTCCACCCCCCTCTCTGTCTCTCTCTCGTTCGGGCACACCCCTCCCTCTCTCTCTCACTTGCGCACACCCCTCGCCCCTCTCTCTCTCGCTCATGCACACCCCTCACTCTCTCTCTCGCTGGCGCACACCCCTCCCTCCCACAGTCTCTCATGCACACCCCTCCCTCTCTCTCTCACTCTCTCTCGCTCTCACTCATGCACACCCCCTCTCCCTCCCTCTCTCATCCGCGCACACCCCTCGCTCCCTCTCTCTCTCGCTTGCACACACTTCTCACTCTCTCTCTCTCTCTCTCGCTCGCGCACATCCGACCCACCCGCTCTCAGCTCGCACACACCCATCCCACCCTCTCTCAGCTCATGCACACCCCTCTCTCTCGCTCTCTCTCTCTCCCTCTCTCGCTCGCGCACACCCCTCGCGCGCTCTCTCTCTCTCGCTCGCGCATACCCCACCCACCCTCATCTCTCACTCACACCTCTCCCTCCCTCTCTCTCTCATTCACGCACAACCCTCCCTCTCTTTCTCACTCGAGCACACCCCACCCTCTGTCTCGCTCTCTCTCGCACTCGCGCACACCCCTCCCTCTCTCTCACTCGCGCACAACCCTCCTGTCTCTCACAGACACATCCCTCCCTCTCTCTCTCATGCACATCTCTCTCTCTCACACACACCCTCTCTCTCTCTCTCTCTCTCACACACACACACGCCTCTCTCCCTCACACACACGCCTCTCTCTCTCTCTCTCTCTCTCTCACACACCCCTCTCCCTCTCTCTCTCTCTCTCTCTCACTCGCGCACACCCCTCCCTCTCTCTCGCTCTCGCACACCCTCCTCCCCCCTCTCTGTCTCTCTCTCGCTCGGGCACACCCCTCCCTCCTCTCTCTCTCTCTCGCTTGCGCACACCCCTCGCTCCCTCTCTCTCTCGCTGGCGCACACCCCTCACTCTCTCTCTCACTGGCGCACACTCCTCCCTCCCTCAGTCTCTCGTGCACACCCCTCCCTCTCTCCGTCTCTCTCTCGCACTCGCTCGCGCACACCCCCTCTCCCTCCCTCTCTCACTCGCGCACACCCCTCGCTCCCTCTCTGTCTCGCTCACACACACTTCTCACTCTCTCTCTCTCTCTCGCTCGCGCACACCTCTCCCTCCCTCAGTGTCTCGCGCACATCCCTCCCACCCACTCTCAGCTCGCGCACACCCATCCCACCCTCTCTCAGCTCGTGCACACCCCCTCTCTCCCTCTCTCTCTCTCTCCCCCCCCTCTCTCGCTCGCTCGCGCACACCCCTCCCTCTCTCTCACACTCGTGCGCACCCCACCCACCCTCATCTCTCACGCACACCCCTCCCACCCACTCTCTCGCTTGTGCACACCCCTCTCTCTCTATCTCTCTCGCGCACACCCCTCCCTTCCTCCCTCTCTCGCTCGCACACACCCCTCCCCTTCTCTCTCTCTCTCTCTCTATTGCGCATACCCCTCCCCCTCCCTCTCTCTCTCACGCACACCCTCCCTTGCTCTCTCTCTCTCTCGCGCACACCCCTCGCCCCTCTCTCTCTCGCTCATGCACACCCCTCACTCTCTCTCTCGCTGGCGCACACCCCTCCCTCCCACAGTCTCTCATGCACACCCCTCCCTCTCTCTCTCGCTGTCACTCGCGCACACCCCCTCTCCCTTCCTCTCTCACCCGCGCACACCCCTCGCTCCCTCTCTCTCTCTCGCTTGCACACACTTCTCACTCTCTCTCTCTCTCTCTCTCGCGCACATCCCACCCACCCGCTCTCAGCTCGCACACACCCATCCCACCCTCTCAGCTCATGCACACCCCTCTCTCTCGCTCTCTCTCTCCCTCTCTCGCTTGCGCACACCCCTCGCTCTCTCTCTCTCTCTCTCGCTCACGCATACCCCACCGACCCTCATCTCTCACTCACACCTCTCCCTCTCTCTCTCTCTCATTCACGCACAACTCTCCCTCTCTTTCTCACTCGAGCACACCCCGCCCTCTGTCTCGCGCGCGCACACCCCACCCTCTGTCTCGCTCTCTCTCACACTCGCGCACACCCCTCCCTCTCTCTCACTCGCGCACAACCCTCCTGTCTCTCACAGACACATCCCTCCCTCTCTCTCTCATGCACATCTCTCTCTCTCACACACACCCTCTCTCTCTCTCTCTCTCACACACACACACGCCTCTCTCCCTCACACACATGCCTCTCTCTCTCTCTCTCTCACACACACACCCCTCTCCCTCTCTCTCTCTCTCTCTCTCGCGCACACCCCTCCCTCCTCTCTCTCTCTCGCTTGCGCACACCCCTCGCTCCCTCTCTCTCTCGCTCGCGCACACCCCTTACTCTCTCTCTCTCGCTGGCGCACACCCCTCACTCTCTCTCTCTCTCTCGTGCACACCCCTCCCTCTCTCTCTCTCTTTTGCGCACACCCCTCCCTCTCTCTCTCTCTCTCTCTCTCACACTCGCGCACACCCGTCCCTCTCTCTCACTCGCGCACAACCCCCCTGTCTCTCACAGACACATCCCTCCCTCTCACTCTCATGCACATCTCTCTCTCTCTCACACACACCCTCTCTCTCTCTCTCACAGACACACCCCTCTCTCTCTCACACACCCCTCTCTCACACACACACACACATGCCGCTCTCCCTCTCCCTCTCTCCCTCACACACACGCCTCTCCCTCTCTCTCTCACACACACACCCCTCTCCCTCTCTCTCTCTCTCTCTCTCGCTCGCGCACACCCCTCCCTCTCTCTCGCTCTCGCTCATGCACACCCTCCTCCCCCCTCTCTGTCTCTCTCTCTCGCTCGGGCACACCCCTCCCTCTTCTCTCTCTCTCTCGCTTGCGCACACGCCTCGCTCCCTCTCTCTCTCGCTCGCGCACACCCCTTACTCTCTCTCTCTCGCTGGCGCACACCCCTCACTCTCTCTCTCGCTGGCGCACACTCCTCCCTCAGTCTCTCGTGCACACCCCTCCCTCTCTCCGTCTCTCTCTCGCTCTCGCTCGCGCACACCCCCTCTCCCTCCCTCTCTCACTCGCGCACACCCCTCGCTCCCTCTCTCTCTCTCGCTCACACACACTTCTCACTCTCTTTCTCTCTCTCGCTCGCGCACACCCCTCGCCCTCTTTCTCTCTCTCGCGCACACCCCTCCCTCCCTCTGTCTCTCTCGCGCGCGTGTACACCCCTCCCTCTCTCTCTCTTTCGCGCACACCCCTCCCCCTCTCTCTCACTCGCACACACCCCTCGCTCCCTCTCTCTCTCGCTCGCACACGCTTCTCACTCTCTCTCTCTCTCGCTCGCACACACCTCTCCCTCCCTCAGTCTCTCGCGCACATCCCTCCCACCCACTCTCAGCTCGCGCACACCCATCCCACCCTCTCTCAGCTCGTGCACACCCCCTCTCTCCCTCTCTCCCTCTCTCTCTCTCTCTCCCCCGCTCTCTCGCTCGCTCGCGCACACCCCTCCCTCCCTCTCACACTCGTGCGCACCCCACCCACCCTCATCTCTCACGCACACCCCTCCCACCCACTCTCTCGCTTGTGCACACCCCTCTCTCTCTATCTCTCTCGCGCACACCCCTCCCTCCCTCTCTCTCTCTCTCTCTCTCTCTCTCGATCGCACACACCCCTCCCCTTCTCTCTCTCTCTCTCTATTGCGCATACCCCTCCCTCTCTCTCTCGCGCACACCCTCCCTTGCTCTCTCTCTCTCTCTCGCGCACACCCCTCGCCCTCTTTCTCTCTCTCGCGCACACTCCTCCCTCCCTCTGTCACTCTCTCTCTCTCTCTCTCTCGCGCGCGCGCACACCCCTCCCTTTCTCTCTCTCACTCGTGCGCACCCCACCCACCCTCATCTCTCATGCACACCCCTCCTACGCTCTCTCTCTCGCTCGCGCACACCGCCTCTCCCTCTCTCTGTCTCGTGCACAACACCCCTCGCTCTCTCTCTCGCTCACGCACACCCCTCCCTCGCTCTCTCTCTCTTGCTCGCGCACATCCCTCTCTCCCTCTCTCTCCCTCGCTCGTGCACACCCCTCCCCCTCTCTCCCTCTCTTGCGCACACCCCTCGCCCTCTTTCTCTCTCTCGCGCACACCCCTCCCACCCACTCTCAGCTCGTGCACACCCCTCCCTCTCTCTCACTCACGCACACCGCCTCTCCCTCTCACTCTCACACACCCCTCTCCCTCTCTCTCTCGCGCATACACCTCCCTCTCTCCCTCACTCACGTACACCCCTCCCTCTCTCTCTCTCGCTCGCACACATCCCTCTCTCTCTCGCACACGTCCCTCCCGCTCTCTCTCTGTCTCGGGCACATCAATCCCTCTCTCTCTCTTCCGCTGTCGCTCGCACACACCCCTCATCCCCCCTCTCTCTCTCCCTTGCTCGCGCACATCCCTCCCTCTCTCTCGCTAGCGCACACCACTCCCTCTTTCTCGCTTGCTCGCGCACAACCCTCTCTCTCTCTCCCTCTGGCTCGCACACACCCCTCCTTCTCTCCCTCGCTCGCGAACACCCCTCCCACCCTCCCTCTCTTTCTCTCACTCGTTTGCTTGCATGCGCACACCCCTCCCTCTCTCTTTCTCTCTCTCGCAACCGTACCCCTCCGTCCCTCTCTCTCTCTCTCTCTCGCTCACGCGTGCACAACCCTCCCGCTCTCTTTCTCTCCTTCGTTCGTTTGCTCGCACACGTACACACCCCTCCCCCCTCCCTCTCTCTCTTTCTCTCGCTCGCACGCGACATCCCTCCCTCCCTCTCTCTTTTGCTCGCATGCGCGCACAGCCCGCCCTCTCTCTCTCTTTCTCACTCACACGCACACCCTCCGTCACTCCCTCTCTCTCGCACGCTCACGCGTGCATAACCGTCCCTCCCCCTCTCTCTCTCTCTTTCTCTCGCTCACGCGCATGCACCCCTCCTCCCTCCCTCTCTTTCTCTCGCTCACGCGTGCACACCCCTCCCCCCTCTCTTTCTCTCGCTCATGCACACTCAACCCTCCCTCCCTCCCTCTCTCTCTCTTTCTCTCACGCGTGCGCACACCCTTCCCTCTCTTTCTCTCACTCGCACGAGCGCACACACCCCTCCCTCTCTCTTTCTCTCTCGCGTGCGCACCCCTCCGTTCCCTCTGTCCCTCTCTCTCTTGCTCATGCGCGCACAACCCTCCCGCCCTCTCTCTCTTTCTCTCTCACGCTCGCTCGCATGCACACACCGCTCCCTCCGTCTTTCTCTCTCTCTCAGGTTCATCACCCCCTCTCGCGCTCTCACTCGCGTACATCCCTCCCTCCCTCTCACTCTCTCTCTGGCTCGCGCACACCCCTTCCTCACTGTCACTCTCTCTCTCTCTCTGTCTCTCACTCGCACACACACCACACCCCCTCTCTCCTTCTCTAGCTCAAGTAAGCCCCTCCCTCTCTCTCTCTCTCTCTCTCTCTCACTCATGCACACCCCTCTCTCTCTCTCTCTCTCGCACGCACATCTCTCCCGCTCTCTCTCTCGGGCACATCAATCCCTCTCTCTCTCTCTCTCTCTCTCTCTCTCGCACATCCCTCCCTCCCTCTTGCTCTCTCTCACTCGCGCACACCTCTCTCTCTCTCTCTCTCTCTCTCTCGCGTTCATCACTCCCTCTCGCGCTGTCACTCTCTCTCTCTCTCGTTTGTGCACAACCCTCCCTCCCTCTCGCTCTCTCTCTCTGACTCGCGCACACCCCTTCCCCACTCTCTCTCTCATTCTCTCTCTCCCTCACTCGCACACAAACCTCCCCCCCTCTCTCTCTCTCTAGATCATGCACTCCCCTCCCCCTCTCTCTCTCTCTCTCTCTCGTGCACATCCCTCACTCTCTCTCTGGCTCGCGCACACCCCTTACCCACTCTCTCTCTCACTCACACACACCCCTCCCCCTCCCTCTCTCACTCGCACACACCCCTCCCCCCCTCTCTCTCACTCACACACATCCCTCCCTCTCTCTCTCACTCTCTCTCGCTCGCGCACACCCCCTTCGCTCTCTCGCTCATGCACATCCCTCCAACTCTCTCTCTTGTGCACACCTTTCTCTCTCTCGCTCGCGCATACACCTCCCTCTCTCCCTCTCCTCCTCACTCGCATACACACCTCCCTCTCTCGTGCACACCCCTCCCTTTCTCTCTCGCTTGCACACATCTCTCTCTCTCTCTCTCTCTTGGGCACATCAATCCCTCTCTCTCTCTCTCTCTCTCTCTCACTCTGTGTCCCGCTGTCACTCGCACACACCCCTCACCCCATCTCTCTCTCTCGCTTGCGCACATCCCTCCCTCTCTCTCACTCGTGCACACCACTCCCTCGTTCTCTCTTGCTTGCGCACAACCCTCTCTCTCTCTCCCCCTCTGGCTTGCACACACCCCTCCTTCTCTCCCTCGCTCGCGAACACCCCTCCCTCCCTCCCTCTCTCTCACTCGTTCGCTTGCATGCGCACACCCCTCCCTCTCTCTTTCTCTCTCTCCGACCGCACCCCTCCGTCCCTCCCTCTCTCTCTCTCTCTCTCTCTCGCTCACGCGTGCACAACCCTCCCGTCCTCTTTCTCTCCTTCGTTCCCTCGCTCACACATGCACACACCCACCCCACCCTCTGTCCCTCTCTCTCTCTCTTTGTCGCTCGCGCACGCACACCCCTCCCTCCCTCTCTTTCTCTCGCTCATGCGCGTGCACTCCTCCCTCCCTCTCTTTCTCTCCTCACGCACGCACACCCCTCCCTCTTTTTCTCGCTCGTTCGCATGCACACATGCCTCCCTCCCTCTCTCCGTCTCTCTCGCTCACACACGCACAACCCACCCTCTTTCTCTCTCGCTCGTACGCACATGCACACCCCTCCCTCCCTCTCTTTCTCTTACTCGCACGCGCACACCCCTCTCTATTTTTCTCTCTCTTGCTCACTCGCTCACACGCACCCCTCCTTCCCTCTCTCTTTCTCTCGCTCAAGCACGCACACCCCTCCCTCCCTCCCTCGCACGCGCACACCCCTCCATCCCTCTCTCTCTCTTTCTCCCTCCCTCATTCGTGCACACCCCTCCCTCCCTCATTCTCTCTCTCGCTCGCGTACACCTCTCGCTCTCGCTCATGCACACAACTCACGCTCTCTCTCGCTCACACACAACCTTCACGCACTCTCTCTCGCTCATGCACACCTCTCTCGCTTGCACAAATCCCTCTCTCTTCCTCTCGGGCACATCACTCCCTCTCTCACGCACATCCCTCCCCCTCTCCCTCCTCTCGCTCGCGCACACCCCTCCCTCCCTCTCCCTCTCGCTCGCGCACACCCCTCCCTCCCTCTCCCTCTCGCTTGTGCACACCCCTCTCCCTCTTACTCTCCCTCTCTCACTTGTGCACACCCCTCCCTCTGTGTCTCTATCTCTCTCTCTCTCATGCACACCCCTCTCTCACTCTCTCTTTCTCTCTCGCACACGCACCCCTCCCTCTCGCTCGCTCACGCGCGCGCACCCCTCCCCCCCTCACTCACTCACACGCGCACCCCTCCCTCCCTCTCGCTCGCTCACGTGCGCACCCCTCCATCCCTCTCGCTCACTCACGCACGCACCACCCCCTCCCTCCCTCTCGATCACGCGCGCACACCCCCCTCCCTCCCTCTCGCTCACGTGCGCACACCCCTCCCTCCCTCCCTCCTTCTCGCTCGCTCATGCGCGCACACCCCTCCCTCCCTCTCGCTCGCTCATGCGTGCACACCCCTCCCGCCCTCTCGCTCATTCGCTCGCATGCGCACACTGCTCCCTCTCTCTATCTTTCTCTCTCGTGCACGCGCACCCCTCCCTCTCTCTCTCTTGCTCGCTCATGTGCACACACCCCTCCCTCCCTCTCTTTCTCTCATTCGTTCGCTGGCTCGCACGTGCACCCACCCCGTCCTCCCCCTCTCTCTTTCTCTCGCTCGCGCGCACTCACCCCTCCCTCCCTCTCTCTCTCTCTTTCTCTCACATGTGCGCACACCCTTTCCTCCCTCTCTTTCTCTCGCGTGCACACACCCCTCCCTCTCTTTCTCTCACTCGCACGAACACACACACCCTGCTCGTTCGCTCGCGCATGTGCACACACCCCTCCCTCTCTCCCTCTTTCTCTCTCACGCGCGCACCCCTCCGTTCCCTCTGTCCCTCTCTCTCTCTCACTCACGCGCGCACAACCCTCCCGCCCTCTCTCTCTTTCTCTCTCACGCTCGCTCGCATGCGCACACCCCTCCTTTCCTCTCTCTTCTCATGCGCACACATCCCCCTCTCTCTCTGTCTCTCACATGCACTTGCACATACCCCTCTCCCTCTCTCTCACGCGCAAGCACACCCATCTCTCTCTCTCTACTACGCGCACGCACACCCTCCTCTCTCTCTCACTCTCTCACGCGCACACACCGCCCTCTCTCTCTGTCTCTCACATGCGCACACACGCCCCTCTCTCTCTCTCTCTCTCACTATCTCATGCGCACACACCCCCCTCTCTCTCTGTCTCTCACGTGCACTTGCACAACCCTCTCTCTCTCTCACACACACATGCACACCCCTCTCTCTCTCCCCCTCACGTGCACGCACACCCCTCTCCCTCTCTCTCACGCGCAAGCACACCCGTCTCTCTCTCTCTCTCTCTCTCTCTCACGCCCATGCACACCCCTGTCTCTCTCTCTCACAGGCGCATGCACTCCCTCTCTCTCTCCCACACGCGCATGCACACCCCCTCTCTCTCTATCACTCACTTGCGCGCACGCACACACCTCTCTCTCTCTCTCACACGCGCGCACGCACATCCCTCTCTCTCTTTCTCTCTCTCACGCGCACGCACACCCCTCTCTCCATCTCGCGCGCGCGGACGCACACCCCCTCTCTCTCTCACGCGCGCACGAACACCTCTCTCTCTCTCTCTCTCTCTCGCTGTCACGCGCACGCACACCCCTCTCTCTGTCACGCGCATGCACACCCTCTCTCTCTCTCACGCGCACGCACACCCCTCCCTCTCTCTCTCTCTCTCTCTCTCATGCACACGCACACCCCTCTCTCTCTCTCACACACACATGCACACCCCTCTCTCTCTCTTACGCGCACGCATACCTCTCTCTCACGCGCACGCACACCCCGCTCTCTCTCTCTCACGCGCGCACGCATACACCCCTCTCTCTCTCTCTCTCACGCGCACGCACACCCCTCTCTCTCTCTCACGCACATGCACACCCGTCTCTCTCTCTCTTACACGCACACACACCCCTCTCTCTCTCTCACGCGCACGCACACCCCTCTCTCTCTCTCACGCGCACGCACACCCCTCTCTGTCTCTCTCTCTCTCATGCGCACACACACCTCTCTCTCTCTCATACGCGCACGTGCACCCCTCTCTCTCTCTCCTCACGCACACACGTACCTCCCCTCTCTCTCTCACGCACACGCACACCCCCCTCTCCCTCTCTCTCTCACGCGCTTGCACAAGCCTCTCTCTCCCTCACGCGCACACGCACCCCTCTCCCTCTCTCTCACGCGCAAGCACACCCATCTCTCTCTCTCTCTCACGCGCACGCACACCCCTCTCTCTCTCTCTCTCACGTGCATGCACACCCCTCTCTCTCTCTCACGCGCACGCAAACCCCTCTCCCTCTCTCTCCCACACGCACACGCACACCCCTCTCTCTCTCACGCGTGCGTGCGCACGCACACCCCTCTCTCTCTCTCTCACGCGCGCGCACGCACACCCCTCTCTCTCTCTCTCTCTCTCACGCGCGCGCGCACGCACAGCCCCTCTCTCTCTCTCTCACGCGCGCGCACACACAGCCCCTTTCTCTCTCTCTCTCACGCACGCACGCACAGCCCCTCTCTCTCTCTCTCACGCGCGCGCACGCACAGCCCCTCTCTCTCTGTCTCACTCGCACGCACACCCCTCCCTCTCTTTCTCTCGCTCGTGCGCACACACCCATCCCTCCCTCCCCCTCTTTCTCTCGCTTGCTCACTGGCATGCGCACACCCCTCGCTCAAATCGCACATACCCCTCCCTCCCTCTCTCTCTTTCTCTCTCACTCGCTCACTTGCGCGCACACCCCTCCCTCACTCCCTCCCTCTCTCGTTCGTGCCCGCACACCCCTCCCTCCCTCTCTCTCGTTCGCTCGCTCACACGTGCACACCTATCCCTCCCTCCCTCCCTCTCTCTTTCTCTCGCTCACGCACGCATGCACACCCCTCGCTCCCTCTCTCTCGCTCACGCGCACGCACCCTTGCCTCCCTCCCCCTCTCTCTCTCACACACACACACACACACACACACACACCCCACTCTTTCCCTCTCTCTCTCTTTCGCTCACTCGGTCATGCACACCCCTTTTCCTCTTTCTCTCTCGCTCATACACACACCTCTCTCTCTCTTTCTCTCACTCGCTCACACACACCCCTCCATCCCTCTCGCTCGCTCACGCGTGCACTCCACGCCCTCCCACTCTCTCTCTCTCTCTTTTTTTCTCGCACATGTGCACCTCTCCTTCCCTCCTTCTCTCTCTCTCTCTCACGTGCACGCACACCCACCTCTATCTCTCTCTCTCACTCTCTCATGCAAACGCACACCCGTCTCTCTCTCACGCGCACACACACCCCTCTCTCTCTCTCACACACGCGCATGCACACCCCCCCTCTATCTCTCTCCCTCACTCTCTCAAGTGCACGCACACGCCTCCTCTCTCTCACGTGCACGCACCCCTCCCTCCCTCTCTCCTTCTCTCTTGCTCATGCGCACCCCTCCTACGCTCTCTCTCTCGCTCGTGCACACCCCTCCCCCCTCTCCCTCTCTTGCGCACACCCCTCACCCTCTTTCTCTCTCTCGCGCACACCCCTCCCACCCACTCTCAGCTCGTGCACACCCCTCCCTCTCTCTCACTCACGCACACCGCCTCTCCCTCTCACTCTCACACACCCCTCTCCCTCTCTCTCTCGCGCATACACCTCCCTCTCTCCCTCACTCACGTACACCCCTCCCTCTCTCTCTCTCGCTCGCACACATCCCTCTCTCTCTCGCACATGTCCCTCCCGCTCTCTCTCTGTCTCGGGCACATCAATCCCTCTCTCTCTCTTCCGCTGTCGCTCGCACACACCCCTCATCCCCCCTCTCTCTCTCCCTCGCTCGTGCACATCCCTCCCTCTCTCTCGCTAGCGCACACCACTCCCTCTTTCTCGCTTGCTCGCGCACAACCCTCTCTCTCTCTCCCTCTGGCTCGCACACACCCCTCCTTCTCTCCCTCGCTCGCGAACACCCCTCCCACCCTCCCTCTCTTTCTCTCACTCGTTCGCTTGCATGCGCACACCCCTCCCTCTCTCTTTCTCTCTCTCGCAACCGTACCCCTCCGTCCCTCTCTCTCTCTCTCTCTCGCTCACGCGTGCACAACCCTCCCGCTCTCTTTCTCTCCTTCGTTCGTTTGCTCGCACACGTACACACCCCTCCCCCCTCCCTCTCTCTCTTTCTCTCGCTCGCACGCGACATCCCTCCCTCCCTCTCTCTTTTGCTCGCATGCGCGCACAGCCCGCCCTCTCTCTCTCTTTCTCACTCACACGCACACCCTCCGTCACTCCCTCTCTCTCGCACGCTCACGCGTGCATAACCGTCCCTCCCCCTCTCTCTCTCTCTTTCTCTCGCTCACGCGCATGCACCCCTCCTCCCTCCCTCTCTTTCTCTCGCTCACGCGTGCACACCCCTCCCCCCTCTCTTTCTCTCGCTCATGCACACTCAACCCTCCCTCCCTCCCTCTCTCTCTCTTTCTCTCACGCGTGCGCACACCCTTCCCTCTCTTTCTCTCACTCGCACGAGCGCACACACCCCTCCCTCTCTCTTTCTCTCTCGCGTGCGCACCCCTCCGTTCCCTCTGTCCCTCTCTCTCTTGCTCACGCGCGCACAACCCTCCCGCCCTCTCTCTCTTTCTCTCTCACGCTCGCTCGCATGCACACACCGCTCCCTCCGTCTTTCTCTCTCTCTCAGGTTCATCACCCCCTCTCGCGCACATCCCTCCCTCCCTCTCACTCTCTCTCTGGCTCGCGCACACCCCTTCCTCACTGTCACTCTCTCTCTCTCTCTGTCTCTCACTCGCACACACACCACACCCCCTCTCTCCTTCTCTAGCTCAAGTAAGCCCCTCCCTCTCTCTCTCTCTCTCTCTCTCTCTCACTCATGCACACCCCTCTCTCTCTCTCTCTCTCTCGCACGCACATCCCTCCCGCTCTCTCTCTCGGGCACATCAATCCCTCTCTCTCTCTCTCTCTCTCGCGCACATCCCTCCCTCCCTCTTGCTCTCTCTCACTCGCGCACACCTCTCTCTCTCTCTCTCTCTCTCTCTCTCGCGTTCATCACTCCCTCTCGCGCTGTCACTCTCTCTCTCTCTCGTTTGTGCACAACCCTCCCTCCCTCTCGCTCTCTCTCTCTGACTCGCGCACACCCCTTCCCCACTCTCTCTCTCTTTCTCTCTCTCCCTCACTCGCACACAAACCTCCCCCCCTCTCTCTCTCTCTAGATCATGCACTCCCCTCCCCCTCTCTCTCTCTCTCTCTCTCGTGCACATCCCTCACTCTCTCTCTGGCTCGCGCACACCCCTTACCCACTCTCTCTCTCACTCACACACACCCCTCCTTCTCTCCCTCGCTCATGCACATCCCTCCCACTCTCTCTCTCTCTCTCACTCGCACACACCCCTCCCCCTCTCTCTCACTCGCACACACCCCTCCCCCCCCTCTCTCACTCGCACACATCCCTCCCTCTCTCTCTCACTCTCTCTCGCTCGCGCACACCCCCTTCGCTCTCTCGCTCATGCACATCCCTCCACCTCTCTCTCTTGTGCACACCTTTCTCTCTCTCGCTCGCGCATACACCTCCCTCTCTCCCTCTCCTCCTCACTCGCATACACACCTCCCTCTCTCGTGCACACCCCTCCCTTTCTCTCTCGCTTGCACACATCTCTCTCTCTCTCTCTCTCTTGGGCACATCAATCCCTCTCTCTCTCTCTCTCTCTCTCTCTCTCACTCTGTGTCCCGCTGTCACTCGCACACACCCCTCACCCCAACTCTCTCTCTCGCTTGCGCACATCCCTCCCTCTCTCTCACTCGTGCACACCACTCCCTCGTTCTCTCTTGCTCGCGCACAACCCTCTCTCTCTCTCCCCCTCTAGCTTGCACACACCCCTCCTTCTCTCCCTCGCTCGCGAACACCCCTCCCTCCCTCCCTCTCTCTCACTCGTTCGCTTGCATGCGCACACCCCTCCCTCTCTCTTTCTCTCTCTCCGACCGCACCCCTCCGTCCCTCCCTCTCTCTCTCTCTCTCTCTCTCGCTCACGCGTGCACAACCCTCCCGTCCTCTTTCTCTCCTTCGTTCCCTCGCTCACACATGCACACACCCACCCCACCCTCTGTCCCTCTCTCTCTTTCTCGCTCGCGCACGCACACCCCTCCTTCCCTCTCTTTCTCTCGCTCATGCGCGTGCACTCCTCCCTCCCTCTCTTTCTCTCCTCACGCACGCACACCCCTCCCTCTTTTTCTCGCTCGCTCGCATGCACACATGCCTCCCTCCCTCTCTCCGTCTCTCTCGCTCACACACGCACAACCCACCCTCTTTCTCTCTCGCTCGTACGCACATGCACACCCCTCCCTCCCTCTCTTTCTCTTACTCGCACGCGCACACCCCTCTCTATTTTTCTCTCTCTTGCTCACTCGCTCACACGCACCCCTCCTTCCCTCTCTCTTTCTCTCGCTCAAGCACGCACACCCCTCCCTCCCTCGCACGCGCACACCCCTCCATCCCTCTCTCTCTCTTTCTCCCTCCCTCATTCGTGCACACCCCTCCCTCCCTCATTCTCTCTCTCGCTCGCGTACACCTCTCGCTCTCGCTCATGCACACAACTCACGCTCTCTCTCGCTCACACACAACCTTCACGCACTCTCTCTCGCTCATGCACACCTCTCTCGCTTGCACAAATCCCTCTCTCTTCCTCTCGGGCACATCACTCCCTCTCTCACGCACATCCCTCCCCCTCTCCCTCCTCTCGCTCGCGCACACCCCTCCCTCCCTCTCCCTCTCGCTCGCGCACACCCCTCCCTCCCTCTCCCTCTCGCTCGTGCACACCCCTCTCCCTCTTACTCTCCCTCTCTCACTTGTGCACACCCCTCCCTCTGTGTCTCTATCTCTCTCTCTCTCTCGTGCACACCCCTCTCTCACTCTCTCTTTCTCTCTCGCACACGCACCCCTCCCTCTCGCTCGCTCAAGCGCGCGCACCCCTCCCCCCCCTCACTCACTCACACGCGCACCCCTCCCTCCCTCTCGCTCGCTCACGTGCACACCCCTCCATCCCTCTCGCTCACTCACGCACGCACCACCCCCTCCCTCCCTCTCGCTCACGCGCGCACACCCCCCTCCCTCCCTCTCGCTCACGTGCGCACACCCCTCCCTCCCTCCTTCTCGCTCGCTCATGCGCGCACACCCCTCCCTCCCTCTCGCTCGCTCATGCGTGCACACCCCTCCCGCCCTCTCGCTCATTCGCTCACATGCGCACACTGCTCCCTCTCTCTATCTTTCTCTCTCGTGCACGCGCACCCCTCCCTCTCTCTCTCTCTCTCGCTCGCTCATGTGCACACACCCCTCCCTCCCTCTCTTTCTCTCATTCGTTCGCTGGCTCGCACGTGCACCCACCCCGTCCTCCCCCTCTCTCTTTCTCTCGCTCGCGCGCACTCACCCCTCCCTCCCTCCCTCTCTCTCTCTCTCTTTCTCTCACATGTGCGCACACCCTTTCCTCCCTCTCTTTCTCTCGCGTGCGCACACCCCTCCCTCTCTTTCTCTCACTCGCACGAGCACACACACCCTGCTCGCTCGCTCGCGCATGTGCACACACCCCTCCCTCTCTCCCTCTTTCTCTCTCGCGCGCGCACCCCTCCGTTCCCTCTGTCCCTCTCTCTCTCTCACTCACGCGCGCACAACCCTCCCGCCCTCTCTCTCGTTCTCTCTCACGCTCGCTCGCATGCGCACACCCCTCCTTTCCTCTCTCTTTCTCTTGTTCGTTCACTCATTCGCATGCACACACCCCTCCCTCCCTCTCTCTTTCTCTCGCTCGCACGCGCACACCCCTCCCTGTCTTTCTCTCACTCGCATGCACTCACTTCTCTTTCTTTCGCTCTCGTGCACACACCCCTCCCTCTCTCTTTCTTTCCCTTGCTCGCACGCACCCCTCTCTCTCTCACACACACACACACACACACACACCCCTCTCTCTCTCACGCGCACGCACACCCCTCTCTCTCTCTCACGCGCACACATCCCCCTCTCTCTCTGTCTCTCACATGCACTTGCACATACCCCTCTCCCTCTCTCTCACGCGCAAGCACACCCATCTCTCTCTCTCACGCGCACGCACACCCCCCTCTCTCTCTCACTCTCTCATGCGCACACACCGCCCTCTCTCTCTGTCTCTCACGTGCACTTGCACAATCCTCTCTCTCTCTCTCACACACATGCACACCCCTCTCTCTCTCCCCCTCACGTGCACGCACACCCCTCTCCCTCTCTCTCACGCGCAAGCACACCCATCTCTCTCTCTCTCACGCACATGCACACCCCTCTCTCTCTCTCACGCGCACGCACACCCCTGTCTCTCTCTCTCACAGGCGCATGCACTCCCTCTCTCTCTCCCACACGCGCATGCACACCCCCTCTCTCTCTATCACTCACTTGCGCGCACGCAGACACCTCTCTCTCTTTCTCTCTCTCACGCGCACGCACACCCCTCTCTCCATCTCGCGCGCGCGGACGCACACCCCCTCTCTCTCTCACGCGCGCACGCACACCTCTCTCTCTCTCTCTCTCTCTCTCGCTGTCACGCGCACGCACACCCCTCTCTCTGTCACGCGCATGCACACCCCCTCTCTCTCTCTCACGCGCACGCACACCCCTCCCTCTCTCTCTCTCTCTCTCATGCACATGCACACCCCTCTCTCTCTCTCTCACACACATGCACACCCCTCTCTCTCTCTCTCACACACATGCACACCCCTCTCTCTCTCTTACGCGCACGCATACCTCTCTCTCACGCGCACGCACACCCCGCTCTCTCTCTCTCACGCGCGCACGCACACCCCTCTCTCTCTCTCACGCACATGCACACCCCTCTCTCTCTCTTACACGCACACACACCCCTCTCTCTCTCTCACGCGCACGCACACCCCTCTCTCTCTCTCATGCGCACGCACACCCCTCTCTGTCTCTCTCTCTCTCTCATGCGCACACACACCTCTCTCTCTCTCATACGCGCACGTGCACCCCTCTCTCTCTCCTCACGCACACACGTACCTCCCCTCTCTCTCTCACGCACACGCACACCCCCCTCTCCCTCTCTCTCTCACGCGCTTGCACAAGCCTCTCTCTCCCTCACGCGCACGCGCACCCCTCTCCCTCTCTCTCACGCGCAAGCACACCCATCTCTCTCTCTCTCTCTCTCTCTCTCACGTGCATGCACACCCCTCTCTCTCTCTCACGCGCACGCAAACCCCTCTCCCTCTCTCTCCCACACGCACACGCACACCCCTCTCTCTCTCACGCGTGCGTGCGCACGCACACCCCTCTCTCTCTCTCACGCGCGCGCACGCACACCCCTCTCTCTCTCTCTCTCTCTCACACGCGCGCGCACGCACAGCCCCTCTCTCTCTCTCACGCGCGCGCACGCACAGCCCCTCTCTCTCTCTCTCACGCACAGCCCCTCTCTCTCTCTCTCACGCGCGCGCACGCACACCCCTCTCTCTCTCTCTCTCTCTCACACGCGCGCGCACGCACAGCCCCTCTCTCTCTCTCACGCGCGCGCACGCACAGCCCCTCTCTCTCTCTCTCACGCACAGCCCCTCTCTCTCTCTCTCACGCGCGCGCATGCACAGCCCCTCTCTCTCTGTCTCACTCGCACGCACACCCCTCCCTCTCTTTCTCTCGCTCGTGCGCACACACCCATCCCTCCCTCCCCCTCTTTCTCTCGCTTGCTCACTGGCATGCGCACACCCCTCGCTCAAATCGCACATTCCCCTCCCTCCCTCTCTCTCTTTCTCTCTCACTCGCTCACTTGCGCGCACACCCCTCCCTCACTCCCTCCCTCCCTCGTTCGTGCCCGCACACCCCTCCCTCCCTCTCTCTCGTTCGCTCGCTCACACGTGCACACCTATCCCTCCCTCCTTCCCTCTCTCTTTCTCTCGCTCACGCACGCATGCACCCCCCTCGCTCCCTCTCTCTCGCTCACGCGCACGCACCCTTGCCTCCCTCCCCCTCTCTCTCTCTCTCTCACACACACACACACACACACACACACCCCCCTCTTTCCCTCTCTCTCTCTTTTGCTCACTCGGTCATGCACACCCCTTTTCCTCTTTCTCTCTCGCTCATACACACACCTCTCTCTCTCTTTCTCTCACTCGCTCACACACACCCCTCCATCCCTCTCGCTCGCTCACGCGCGCACTCCACGCCCTCCCACTCTCTCTCTCTCTGTTTTTCTCGCACACGTGCACCTCTCCCTCCCTCCTTCTCTCTCTCTCTCTCTCTCTCACGTGCACGCACACCCACCTCTATCTCTCTCTCTCACTCTCTCATGCAAATGCACACCCGTCTCTCTCTCACGCGCACACACACCCCTCTCTCTCTCTCACACACGCGCATGCACACCCCCCCTCTATCTCTCTCCCTCACTCTCTCAAGTGCACGCACACGCCTCCTCTCTCTCACGTGCACGCACCCCTCCCTCCCTCTATCCTTCTCTCTTGCTCATGCGCGCACGCACACACCTCCCTCCCCTCGCTCACTCGCGCGCGCGCACGTGCACACCTCTCTCTCTTTCTCTCTCTCGCTCACACGCACCCCTCCCTCCTTCTCTCTTTCTCTCGCTCACACGCGCACACCCCTCCCTCTCTCCCTCCCTTTCTCTCTCTTTCTCTCGCGCACACCCCTCCCTCTCTCTTTCTCTCGCTCCCTCGCATGCGCACACCCGTCCCTCCCTCTCTCTCTCTCTCACTCCCTCGTTCGCACAACCCCTCCCTCTTTCTCTCTGCTCGCGCACACCCCTCCTTTGCTCTCTCTCTCTCGCTCATGTACACACCTCCCTCTCTCTCATGGGCACCCCTCACGCTCTCTCTTGCTCACGGACAACCCTCGCTCGCGCACACCCCTCATGCACACTCTCTCGCTCACGCACACCCCTCTCGCTCGCACAAATCCCTCTCTCTCTCTCTGGCTCGTGCACACCCCACCCTCTCACTCTCGCCCCCTTCTCTCTCTCTCTCTCTCTCTCTGTCATGCGCACGCACACCCCTCTCTCTCTCTCTCTCTGTCACGCACACGCTCACCCCTCTCTCTCTCTCTCTCTCTCTCACACGCACACGCACACCCCTCTCTCTCTCTTTCTCGCGTGTGCGCACACCCCTCCCTCTCTCGCATGCGCGCATTCGATCGCTCGGTCATGCGTGCACTCGACCGCTCAGTGACGCGCGCAGGCACACACATAACCTCTCACACTCGCACATCCACGTCGGCCCCTCACACCCACATACACTGCTTCCACGTACATGTGCTCACACACCCATACTTCACATGCAAATGCAACCCCATGACAGACACATCCCCCAGACCCTAACTTCCCATTTAATGGTGGGGTTGGGGAGTGACAAATCAGGCCCCAGGTGCTCAGCCAAATTCTCAGGCCCCTGTCTTCCCCACAGTGAAACATCATGTGACCTTTGAATGCCATGTATCTTTCGAGGCATAAAAAATGTGTTTTGTACAGACATGAGTTGAGCAACAATTTGCAAAACCTGCCTAGAATTGTAAACAGGTGGCCCTTTAACCCATCGAACCTTTACTGCCAACCCTACACAGTCCCACTTTTTCCACACTGGGCCCGTAGCCCTCAGTGTTATGACACTTTGTCCACCGCCCCTTTCCCTCAATCACTCCCACTCTCACTCAGTGCCCATATAGACACACGGGACATCATCATCCAGATACAGCTGCCAGTTTTAACATGGGCACTGCTCCTGGCACAAAATCATCACAACATCAGGCAGATCTCAACAGCAAATGGGGATCCGGCAGAACAGAAAATCCAGACTTGAGCATCACTGTCTGAGATTCTTCACTGGAAGAAACAGATCACCCGTCTCCACCCAAGACGTCCTGTGCCCCCCACCTCTCTCCACCCTCAGGTCCAGAGCCCCTCCTTCAACACTGCCCTCCAACCTGTTCCTTTTACTGCAGTTTTTAAAAGAGTGTTTTTCATGAGTGTTAATCATCTAGATTCCTTCAAGTACCAGCCAGAGAAACTGCAAGCACGTGACACCTGCAATTTTATAAAACAGATCTATGTTCATTCAGACATGGATGTTTCTGACTATGCCAGCATTTACTGCCCATGTCTCATTGCATGAGGGAATGTAGCTGAGGTATCTTCCTCAGCCATTGAAATCCATGCTACAACCATCAGCGAGAGGGGTCCTGGGTTATTGTTTCAACCAGCAACAGTGAAGGCACCGCAATAAAGTTCCAAATTAGGGTGTTGTGAGTTTTGGAGGGGAAAACGCAGAGGTGGCATTGCCATGTGTCTGCTGCCCTAGTCCTTCTCGGAAATATTCCATCACATTCCTGGCTTGTGCCTTGTAGATGGTGGACAGACTCTGGGCAGTCAGGAGGTGAGTTACACAGTCAGCTTTCCACCGAATGGTAAGTGTACCAGCTAAGCGAGAACTGGTGAGCATGGGTTCCAGGAGGAGTAGCTGAGGATTAGCAGGTTAACAGGAATGAAAACAGAGGAAACGGGACATGGGCCTCGTGAGGGGACACCAGAGTGAATCTGGAGAAAGATGTAAGTTGGGTGGCACGGTGGCTCAGTGGTTAGCACTGCAGCCTCACAGCACCAGGGACCTGGATTCAATTCCAGCCTCGGGCAACTGTGCAGAGTTTGCACATTCTCCCCGTTTCTGTGTGGGTTTCCTCCCACAGTCCAAAGATCTACAGGCTAGGTGGATTGGCCATGCTAAATTGCCCGTAGTGGTCAGGGGTGAGTGGGTTATAGGGGAATGGCGGTGGGATTCTTCAAGGGGCGGTGTGGACTTGTTGGGCCGAAGGGCCTGTTTCCACACTGTAGGGAATCTAATCTAGAATCTAATCTTCAGAAAACCAGAAAACCAAAGAAAACCAGGCCCTTTGAGTGAATGGAATGGGAAGAACTGGCACAGTGACCTCCTCACATTTTTTGCTGGTGGTCATTATGACAGGGACAGTGGAGAGGGCTTTAGAAAAATGGAGTTTAGTGTGCTCAAGCGAGGGGGCACGATTGAGAGATGGGAACACCCTTCGTCCCAATAAGTCTGCACCACCCCTTGAAGAATCCCACCGCTCACTCAGCTGGTGGAATTAACTTCCATTGGTGTTCCCAAATAAATCTGAATTGAAAGCTGATCATGAAACTATTATTGATTGTTGTAAGAAGGCTGAGATGTCGTTCACAAACAGCGCGGCCCTCCCTCCCCCAAAGGTGAACGGTCAGCGTGAGGCAGCGAGCACTGACTCACTGGCACAGTGCCCGCAGCCAGCAGTACTGGGATGGGTGCGGAATTGGGCAGGGAGGAGACTTTTGAACAGTGCGGGGGCACACAACTGAACATCAAACCTTGAGCCAATGACCAGCACCGCTGTACTCAAGTGAATATTAAAAGTAAATCTGTCAGCTAACTTTCTACATAAAAAAACGGATAAAATAAGATACTATAGAACACTAGATTATATTAGGCCAGGTCAGAGCTGGATAGACGGCCCACCAATAAAGAGCAAATTGTGAAAGCAGACTGCAGAGCGTCAACGATTGGATATTCAGTCACTAGTATATCGAGCTGCTGCCAGCACAGAGCTGGGAGCAGTTTCCTATTGTACATTCAGGATCACACCGTTTTCCTGTACTCCCACACAAGGTCCTTGCCACACACCGGAAACAAACACAATCAAGTGACCCACTGCATCATCGCAATCAGCTGGTCCATGGGAAGCAAGTCTCAGAGAGTTACACCTCCACAAATACAAGCCAGCTTTAACTCTCCAACTCCCCGTCTCCAACAGCACACTGCGCCAGGCTCTGCCCTCCCCTCCAGTTCCCCCTCTAACCCCGTCCACTTTCTAACCAACCTGACCGTAATCTGAAGACATTGACCGAGTGACTGCCCTCACTTTCTAAATTCTGGAAATAACGCCCTGCATTATGTGACTCCCGCCCCACCTCGAAATTTAGAGGACTGTCTAACAAAACAGGAAACAGAGAGGTCAGGGATAGTGGGTCATTTTCAGGTTGGCAAATTGTAATGCACAGGGCACCGCAGGAATTCATACAATCCCTACAGTGTGGAAGCTAGCCATTCAGCCCATCAAGTCCCCACTGATCCTCCAAAGGGCATACCACCCAGACCCAGACCCAGCCCCCCACCCTATCCTTGTAACCCTACATTACTCAGGCTACTGGGATTGGTGCTGAGGCCTCATCTATTTCAAACCTACATTGCAGATGCGAATAAAGAGACCAATTGTATCAGAGCCTTTATCAATTTCTGATAACATACAGAAAACAGAAGAAGTCCACCGTCTGGGACCCTGATTAAGTGGATTAAATAAGTAGGCAAAAATTTGGCAGATGGCGTTAACTGTGGGAGAATGTGAGGGTATTCGCTTTAGCAGTCAGAATTGCAAATCACAATACTACTTTGAATGGAGAGGAAGGGAGGGAGAGATTTCAGAATGTTACAGCACAGAGGGATCTGAATGGCCTTGCAATTCTTGTACGGTTCACACAGTTGGTGCATGGGGTACAGAAGTTACCTTTTGAGAAAAGGTTATACAGCTTGGGCCCAGGCTAACTGGAATCATGAAGAATGAGGGCTGTTTTATCTTCTGAGGATCCTCAATAGGATAGAGACTGACAGAATGTTTTCCCTTGTGGGAGAATCTAAAATGATTGTGGGGGGTGGGTACATGTTAAAACAGGGCAGGGTGAGATGCAGAGGAATTTCTTCTCTAAGGTGGTCTTTGAAATCCTTGAACTCAGAGCAGCAGGGACTGGATCATTGAGTGCATTCAGGGTCACCTCCCACTCTGCCGTCATCAGCTTCATCGTTAATAAATATGATACATATTCGACAGCGGCACCAACACAAATCATAGAACATAGAACATAGAACATTACAGCACAGTACAGGCCCTTCAGCCCTCGATGTTGTGCTGACCTGTCATACCGATCTCAAGCCCAGCTAACCTACACTATTCCATGTACGTCCATATGCTTATCCAATGACGACTTAAATGTACCTAAAGTTGGCGAATCTACTACCGTTGCAGGCAAAGCATTCCATTCCCTTACTACTCTCTGAGTAAAGAAGCTACCTCTGACATCTGTCCTATATCTTTCACCCCTCAATTTAAAGCTATGCCCCCTCGTGCTCGCTGTCACCATCCTAGGAAAAAGGCTCTCCCTATCCACCCTATCTAACCCTCTGATTATTTTATATGTTTCAACTAAGTCACTTCTTAACCTTCTTCTCTCTAATGAAAACAGCCTCAAGGCCCTCAGCCTTTCCTCGTAAGACCTTCCCTCCATACCAGGCAACATCCTAGTAAATCTCCTCTGCACCCTTTCCAAAGCTTCCACATCCTTCTTATAATGTGGTGACCAGAACTGTACGCAATACTCCAAGTGCGGCCGCACCAGAGTTTTGTACAGCTTCACCATAACCTCTTGGTTCTGGAACTCGATCCCTCTATTATCCTTCACAAGACACCATCAGTCTCATCCTCCCAGTTACAGAACCCACTTATCCTTTCTCCTCTCTCCTGCCAATTTCCCAACATGGTCAGGAACTAGCCTCCAATTTTTGACAGAATCACAAAAGTGTTACAACAGAGAATGAAGCCATTTGGCCGACAATAGCTCATTAAATGACCATTATTACCGAGTGCTATTCTCCTGCTTTTTCTCCTCCCATATTCTTGCAGGTTATCTTGATGCAAATAACAATCCAATGCCCTGTGGATTGCCTCAATCGAACCTACCTCCACCACATTTTCAGACAGTGCACTCCATACTCCAACTGTTCACTGTGTGGAGAAGATTTTCCACACCCTACTCTTGCTTCTTTTGCACAACACTTTAAATCTATAACAAAAACAAAATTTCTGGAGAGACGTAGAAACTGGGTAGTTCTGAAGACAAGCCGCTGAACTTAAACTGCTCTCTCTCCACAGACTCAAGACCAGTTGAGTTTCTCCAGCACTTTCTGTTTTTGGCTCAGATTGCCAACATCCACAGTTCTTTGTTTTACTTTATACCTATGCCCTCGTGTTCATGTTCCTTTTATGAGCAGGAACAGCTTCTCCCTACTTACTGTCTCCAGTTCACCTATGATTTGGAAAACCTCTACAAAATTTCCTCTTAGCTTTCTTCTACACAGGAGATCAGTTCCAACTTCTCCAATTGATCTCACAGCTGAGGTTCTTTTTCCTGGAACCATGCTTATGAATGTTGTTTGTCATTCACATAAATGATTTGGATGAGAATGCAGGAAGTATGATTAGTACATTTGCCAATGACAGTAAAATTGGTGGTATATTGACAGTGAACGAGGTTATCAAAGTTGAGTTACAGGAGTTACGTTGAGTTACAGAAGTTGGGAGGTCATGTAGCAGCTGTACAAGACATTGGTGAGGCCACTTTTGGAGTACTGTATACAGTTCTGGTCACCTTTCTATAGGAAGGATATTATTAAATTGGAGAGGTACAGAAAAGATTTACAGACACATTATCAGCACTGGAAAGTTGAGTTAAAAGAAGAGGCTGGATAAGCTGGCACATTTTTCAGAGATTGGGACGTGACATTATAGAAGTTCATAAAATCATGAGGGTCATAGATAAGGTGAATAGTAAAGGCTTTGCCTAAAATAAGGGTGTGCGCCACAAGAGGGGATAGGCTTGAGTGAGATGGGAAAGCTGTAAAAGGAAACTGAGGCGCAACATTTTCACACAGAGGGTGGAACAAACTGCCAGAGAATTGATAGATGCAGGTACAGTTACAACGTTTAACAGGCATTTGGACAGGTACATGAATAGGAAAGATTTAAGAGGGATATGGGTCAAAACGGAGGCAAATGGGACTAGTTTAATTTGGGAAACCTGATCAGTGTGGGCAAGTTGGACCTGAGGGTCTGTCTCCATGCTGTATGACTCTATGGCTGTTTCCCCAATGCAGTCACATCTTTCCTAAAATGTGGTACCCACAACTGCACACTGTACTCAGCTGGGGTCTCACAAGTGTCATTTTCTTCAGCAGTGTCGCTCAAATGGATATCAAAGGGAGTTGGCGGTGTCATTGTAATGACAGTGAACTGGTAAGGTCAGGGACATGGGTTCAAGTTCCAACATGGCTGCCAGTGCAATATAAATTCAATTAATAAAACTGGAAATGAAAAGCTAGTGTCAGCAATGGTGACCATCACAGGTCTGTTCACTAATGTCCTTTCGAGAAAGAAATCTGCCCTACTCGGCTGATCTGATCTCCATGTGACTCCAGGCCGACAGAGGAGTGGTTGAGTCTTAACTGCCTTCTGAAATGGCCAAGCAAGCCACACAGTTCAAAGACAATTAGCAATGGACAATAAATGCTGGCCATACCATCTAATTCACATTTTGGCGAATGAATTATTTCAAATATCTTTGAAGTTGAGACCAATAACAGCCACTAACTTTCCTCTGTCCATGACAGAGCAATTGCTCAAATCCATGCAGTTCATCAAGTGTGACTTTACTCTTTAGAGATCCACGCTGGGTCTTGGTAAAATCAACTGAATATTTAATCTGTTCAGTCACCCTGCCATTAATTATAGTTCTCTTGTCATTTCTGATAACAAGATGTGAAGTTAACTGTTCTATAATTCCTGTTTTCCCACCACTTAGCTGTTTAAATAGCAACCATCCATTTTCCATTCTAAATGAACAGCTCTGGACTGGGGAAACACCTTTCTAGGATTATAATGGGGCATCTGCAAATTTGTCAGTTTCTTCCTTTATGGACATGAAATGGAATCATTGCGCTCCTATAGATTTGTCACATTCTATGTCATTATTTTCTTCAATTTTTTTTGTTGATTTGCTCATGTTAATTTTGGTGTCCCTGATTCACTGTTTGTTTCCTTGGGTTATCCAACATCCTGATCATTTCCTTCCCCATAAATGCTCATGTAAAGTAATTCTTCAACATGTCTGCTATTTCCGGATTTTCTCTGACAATCTCACTGTTATCAGTCATCAAGGAGCCACATTGTTCCTTACCACCCTCTGCTTCAGAATAATAATTGTAAAACTTTTCAATGTTGATTTTGATCTCCTTTATTTTATACTTTCTTTCTGGGCTTTTACTCTCTGCTTTGCTACCCTTTGCTGTTCATTGTGCTTCCCATTCCTCAGAATCCAGGTTTTTTTTAAGCTTTGTTGTATGCTTTCTCATCTTTAGAGACTGTGCCCCTGGTTGCTTAGACTCTGATGTGTAGACTAAGCTGCAGGAACAGCAACTCATATTCCACTTGGGAACCCTGTAGCCCAATGGTATCAATGTGGACTTCACAAGCTTCAAAACCTCCCCCTCCCCCACCGCATCCCAAAACCAGCCCAGCTCATCCCCACCTCCCTAACCTGTTCTTCCTCTCACCTATCCCCTCCTCCCACCTCAAGCCACACCTCCATTTCCCAACTACCAACCTCATCCCGCCTCCTCGACCTATCTCCTCCCCACCTATACTCTCTTCTCCACCTATCTTCTCTCTGATCTTTGGTCCGCCTCCCCCTGTCTCCCTATTTATTTTAGAACCCTCTCCGATGAAGGGTCTAGGCCCGAAACGTCAGCTTTTGAGCTCCTGAGATGCTGCTTGGCCTGCTGTGTTCATCCAGCTTCACACTTTGTTATCTTGGATTTTCCAGCATCTGCAGTTCCCATTATCTCTCCCTAAACACCTCTGTCTCTTTCCCTCACTTAGTAGCTGCTTCCTTAGCCAACACTTTGGACACTTCACCTAATATCTCAGTGCTAAATTTTGCTTTTTGATGCTTCCATGAAATAACATGGTTATTTTAATGAGATAAAGGTGCGATACAAATACAATTTGCAATCCTATGCTGACTCCAACCTCTTGAATCCCTTGAAACCTCTTGAAACTAGTCCTGTATCAAACCAAAGGTTTATCAATGTATGTCAAGACTGGCTCCACTTGTGTGCTTTGGGACGTGGCTTTCTGCAGTAGAATATAGTAGCAGAGGAGTGGTGGTCAGAGAAAGGAAAGTGAAAAAGTAGGAATGCACAGCGATAGTGAATGCAGAAGTGGGGCACTTGCATCAGAAAACGATCACAAAAATGACCAGAGAAAGAACCTCCAGAAGTCTAAAAAGAGAAAGATCTCTCAGTCATAGTCCCAAGAGATACGAAGTCAAAGGAGGTCTCAAACTGTTTAGACAGTGGTCTCAGAACAGAACAAGAAGCAAATGTTTTCATGATCATAAAGTTTGAGGATGAAATAATGAGAGGCCAAATAGAGTAAATTAAGATAGTTGAAAGGATTTGGATTTTATTCTGAGGAATCAGATAATGGGCAACCGGTTTTATCACAGACATGGATTTGTAGAGGAACAGTTCTCTCAGATGGGACGCCCACAGCTGGAGAAGTAATCTTAAATGTCTTGCTCAATCTTTTGGCCACATATACATTGCAGTGTGAATCAAATTAGCATAGAAAGCTATTTCTGCAGATAATCATTTTCAGACAGAGCTGTTTCTGAACGCGCCTGAAGAGACAACAGATGCAACAGGAAAAATGGGAAAACCAGATGAATGCATTTATGGCAGTGAACGATGTCTCCAGGAAATGTTTTGTTTTTGTTTTGCTGCGATATGTTCAGGTTAATCCCAATTAAATCAGACTCTGCAATATTTCATTGGTATCAATGAAACCTTTGTGATGCATACTTATGATTTTGCATGGGGCAGCATTATGGAATTCAAGAAATATGTCTTTATAAAGATTAGCATAGAACTTAAAATTGGGAGTCATGCAACTGGAGCTTTCAAATGTAATGGTTTCGATATTTAGCAAAGTAAGTTTGGAATGACTTGAAGCCAGCCATTTTGAGTGTGTCATTCCCATCAGCTCATATCATTAGTTCATGTTATATCAAAGGAAAATTACAGCTTGGGTGAAGCTTGATTGGTCAGCTGAACTGATATAGCACTCAAATGAGACTAGATTTTAACTTTCACATCTTACATTTAAGTACATAATGAAACAGTCTAGAGTAAAGGATATCTTTAACGTAAGTGAGCAGATAGGTGGCAGATGAAGTTCAGTAAGAGAAAGGTGAGATTAATTATATATTTGGGTTGGAAGAATATGAAGAGACAATGTAAATTAGAGGCTACCAGCCTAAAGGGTATTCAGGAGCAGGGAGAGACCTGGCTATACATCTGCGTAAGTCATTTAAGATAGCAGGGGAGGTGGAGAGAATGGATAATAAAGCATACAATATTCCAGACTTTATTAGCAGCAGCATAGGGTACAACACGAGGGAGGTTATAGAACATAAAACATAGAACATAGAACATAGAAAAGTACAATGGCCACCCAAGTGGACAGGGTTGTTAAGAAAGCATATGGTGTTTTGGCTTTCATTAACAGGGGGATTGAGTTTAAGAGTCGTGAGATCTTGTTGCAGCTCTATAAAACTTTGGTTAGACCGCACTTGGAATACTGCGTCCAGTTCTGGGCGCCCTATTATAGGAAAGATGTGGATGCTTTGGAGAGGGTTCAGAGGAGGTTTACCAGGATGCTGCCTGGACTGGAGGGCTTATCTTATGAAGAGAGGTTGACTGAGCTCGGTCTCTTTTCATTGGAGAAAAGGAGGAGGAGAGGGGACCTAATTGAGGTATACAAGATAATGAGAGGCATAGATAGAGTTGATAGCCAGAGACTATTTCCCAGGGCAGAAATGGCTAGCACGAGGGGTCATAGTTTTAAGCTGGTTGGTGGAAAGTATAGAGGGGATGTCAGAGGCAGGTTCTTTACGCAGAGAGTTGTGAGAGCATGGAATGCGTTGCCAGCAGCAGTTGTGGAAGCAAGGTCATTGGGGTCATTTAAGAGACTGCTGGACATGTATATGGTCACAGAAATTTGAGGGTGCATACATGAGGATCAATGGTCGGCACAACATTGTGGGCTGAAGGGCCTGTTCTGTGCTGTACTGTTCTATGTTCTATGTTCTATGTACAGCACAGTACAGGCCCTTTGGCCCACGATGTTGTGCCATGGATTAATCCTAATCCTAAAATAAAATAACCTAACGTACATTCCCCTCAATACACTGCTGTCCATGTGCATGTCCAGCAGTCGCTTAAATGTCACTAATGACTCCACTTCCACGACTACCACTGGAAAAGTATTCCATGCGCTCACAACTCTCTGGATGAAGAACCTCCCTCTGACGTCTCCTCTATACCTTCCTCCTAACACCTTAAAACTATGGCCCCTCGTGGCAGTCAATCCTGCCCTGGGGAAAAGTCTCTGCCTATCGACTCTATCCATGCCTCTCATTACCTTGTACACCTCGATCAGGTCACCTCTCTTCCTCCTTCTCTCCAGAGACAAAAGCCCAAGCTCAGTCAACCTCTCCACATAAGACAAGCCCTCTAGTCCAGGCAGCATCCTGGTAAACCTCCTTTGCACCCTCCAAAGCCTCCAAATCTTTCCTATAATAGCGTGACCAGAACTGGACACAATATTCCAAGTGTGGTCTCACCAGGGTTTTGTAGAGCTGCAGCATAACCTCGTGGCTCTTGAACTCGATCCCCCTGTTAATGAAAGCCAAAACACCATATGCTTTCTTAACAACCTTATCCACTCGGGTGGCAACTTTGAGGGAGCTACGCACTTGAACACCAAGATCCCGCTGTTCCTCCACACTGCCGAGAATCCTGTCTTTCATCCTATATTCAGCATTTAAGTTCGACCTTCCAAAATGCATCACTTCTCATTTATCCAGGTTGAACTCCATTATGCTGAACTAACAGAAGACACTTGTTAGATCTTAACTATTATATAGTTTTGAGTACCACACATTATTAGAAAGGATGCGAAGACATTGGAGAGAGTGCAGAAGAGATTTAGGCAAATAATTCCGCAGGTGAGGAACTTCAATGTGAAAATAGATTCAGGACTACTTGTGAGATAAACAATATTAGTGGTGAGTGAAAGACAGAGCTAAGCAATTCCACAGCTAATGGATCTGATCTAACCCCTGCCCCATTCAATCGTGAAGACGATGCTCCACAAATATCCCCAACCTTGATGTTGGAAGAGCCCAACACAACATTGCAGAACTATTCAAAGCAATCTACACCCAGAACGGCCAAGTAGATGATCCATCTAGGGTCCCACCATTACAGATGTCATTGCTCAGCAAATTTGATTCACTGTATGGAGGCACTGGATACCACGAAGTACTGAAGACTTGTGTTCCAACTTGCCAAACTCCGAGCTAAGCTGTTCCGTTAAGATACGACATTGGAATCTACCTGACAATGTGGAAAATTGCTCAGGTATGTTCTGTCTCCAAAAAACAGGACAAATCCAACCCGGCTAATTACCACCCCATCAGCCTACTCTCACTGTGTCATCAGTGTTATCAAGCAGCACCTGCTCAGTGATGCCCAGTTTGGGTTCCGCCATGGCCACTCAGTTCCTGGCCTCATTACATCCTTGGTTCAAACATGGACAAAAGGGCCAAACTCCAGAAGTGAGGTGAAAGTGACAGCCCTTGGCATCACAACTAATTGCATAGTGTTCAACGCCATTCACAACTCCTCAGATACTAAAAAAATCCATGTTCAAACACGACAAGATCTGGACAATATCCATGTTTGGGCTGAACAGTGGCAAATAACATCACATCCTTGACACTCCTTGATGTTACTAACTCTGCATCCCTCACCATCAACTGCCTGGGGGATGGGGGTGGGGTCTACCATTGAATAGAAACTCAACTCAACTCAACTGGCCATAAACAAAATACATTGTGTGAGAGAGACAGGTCAGAAATAACTCACGTCTCCACTCCCCAAAGTCTGTCCACCATCTACAACGCACAAGTCAGGAGTGTGATGGAACACTCCCCACTTGCCTGGGTGAGTGCAGCTCCAACACTCAAGAAGCTTGACACCATCCAGGACAAAGCAGCTGCTTGATTGGCATTACATCCATAAGCATTCACTCCCACCACCACCGACACTCAGTAACAGCAGTGTGTACCTTCTACAAGATGCATTGCAGAAATTCACCAAAGATCCTCAGACAGCACCTTCAAAACCCATGGTCACATTTATCTAGAAAGACAAGACCAGTAGATACATGGAAAAACCACCATCTGCAAGTTTCCCCCCAAGGTACTCACCATCTTGACTTGGAAATATATCACCGTTCCTGGCTCAATATCCTAGGATTTTCTGCCTAGTGAGGCTGTGGTTCTACCTACAGCACACAGACTGCAGCAGGTCAAAAAGGTAGCGCACCACCACCTTCTCAAGGACAACTAGGGATGGGCAGTAAAAGCTGGCCCAGGCAGCGGTGCCCACATCTAGTGAATGAATGAAAAAAGCCTGAAGAAGCTAGGACTGTGCTTTAACAGATAAAGGCTGAGAGGAGATTAAATTAAAATTTCAAAACCAACAAAGACATGGGGAGGAACTGTTCCAACTCCTGAAAGAATAGGAAGAAATGGCTGAGTAATTAGTAAATGGAGCAGGAGTTTATGAGGACAAAGGTTTTCAAGCAGCAGGTTGTTTGGATCTGGAATGTGGGGAATCTATAGGTGGGGTACTGACAGGTTCACGAGATCACAAAGCGTGGAGCTGGATGACCACAGCAGGCCAAGCAGCATCTTAGGAGCACAAAAGCTGACGTTTCGGGCCTAGACCCTTCATTAGAAAAGGGGGATGGGGTGAGGGTTCTGAAATAAATAGGGAGGTGGGGGGGAGGAAGATCAAAGATGGATAGAGGAGAAGATAGGTGGAGAGGAGACAGACACATTAAAAGGCCGGGGATGGAGCCTGTGGAGGTGAGTGTAGGTGGGGAGGTAGGGAAGGAAGTTGCAAACCATTTTAACTCCCCCTCCCATTCCTCAGACGACATGTCCATCCTGGGCCTCCTGCAGTGCCACAATGATGCCACCCGAAAGTTGAAGGAACAGCAACTCATGTACCGCTTGGGAACCCTGCAGCCCAATGGTATCGATGTGGATTTCACAAGCTTCAAAATCTCCCCTCCCCCAACTGCATCCCAAAACCAGCCCAGTTTGTCCCCGCCTCCCTAACCTGTTCTTCCTCTCACCTATCCCCTTCTCCCACCTCAAGCCGCACCTCCATTTCCTACCTACTAACCTCATCCTGCCCCCTTGACCGAGATGAGTTGCTGTTCCTGCAACCTTCGGGTGGCATCATTGTGGCACTGCAGGAGGCCCAGGATGGACATGCCATCTGAGGAATGGGAGGGGGAGTTGAAATGGTTCGCAACTGGGAGGTGCAGTTGTTTCCCTACTGACAGCTTCAATTCAGGGTGTAATTAGGAGATTAGATGCTTATTTGAAAAGGAACAAGATGGAGGATTATGAAGAGAAGACAAGGGAATGACCCTAAGTGAAATCCATGTTGGAGAGCTGACACAAATATGATGAGTTAAATGTCTTTGTCTGCACTGGAATCATTCCATGATTCAGAATAAATGAGTACTTATTTGACCCAAAGAATACAAACAGAATCATTTTTACTGACACTTCACATGCTGCCCTTCCTGGTGAGATTGAGTGCAACTGGTTTCTCGGTTTCTTTTACTAGTGGAAATGGGAAATGCTGTCCTTTAGCTTGGGAAGTTAACAAGATGAAAAGCGTTGTTTAAAGTACTTTTACTGCAAAAACATTAGCACTTGGGAAGGCAATAGATATGGATTGTATTTGTCACACATTTTTAAAGGGAATTCTGTACAATGGAGTCACTAAATTAGTTTACTGTTTGATGTTATGTTGGGATAGGTTTCTGACTTGATCTTGCTATCTAAAAACAAGTGCTGGAGAGAAAGGAAATCTGTAAAATAAATAGACAGATGCAAGTCATTGTCTGTCAGATTGCTTTACAAACAAATGCAAGTACATAAACTGTTTGGGGTCCTCAAGAAGGCACATCTCACAATGTGACACAGAATAAAGAGGTTATTGATCTGCTTCATTTTGGTTCAGCTTATTAGCTTTTAACTTTTATTGGAAAAGCCATTTATTAATTGGATATTAACTGTGTTTAATTGTATGCAGGTGGGAGTCATTGACTGGGGTGTCACTAATCATATTCATAAACAGTGGCTGTTGTATGACAGGGCTTTAATGGATGACTGTAAATAGAAGGTGGGAAAGATGTGTAATGATTGGTTTCAGTTCCATCCTTCACCACCTGGATCTTTGGAGTAAATCAGTGATCTTCTTTAATCTTACATATGAACAGATCTACCTATCTTATGATCAGGCTCAATCTCTGCATTGAAATTAAGCTTATTGAATCTATTTTTTTTAGCTGTTTCGTATTTCTCCCTATCAAACACCACATTGTATTCATTCATACTATGTTTACTATTAAGTATCATGCAATGTTAGGCTATTAATTAAGTCTGGTTCATTATTCATTACTTAATCTAACATGCTTCCTTGTTGGTTTGAGGACATCTAACTACAGAAAACTATCACAGATAAACGAGAAGCATTAATTTCTTTTAAAGTCATAGAGATACACAGCATGGAAACAGACCCTTTGGTCCAACTTGTCCATGCCGACCAGACATCCTAAACTGATCTAGTCACATTTGCCACCTTTTGGTCCATGTCCGTCGAAACTCTTCCTATTTATATATCTGTCCAGGTGCCTTTTAAATGTTGTACCAACCTCCAACACCTCCTCTGGCAGCTCATTCCATTCATGCACCATCCACTGCATGAAAACACTATCCCTTGGGTTCCTTTTAAATCATTCCCCTCTCACCTTAAACCTATGCTCTCTAGTTATGGACTCCCCTACCCTGGGGAAAGGCCTTGAATATTCACCCTATTCATACCCCCATGATCTTATAAGTTTTTCAGTCTGCTTATCCCAGACCAGAAGCAAGTTAAAAAATCCTCATTAAAACCCAATCTTCCTTTTCTACATGTTTATGTAACCGCTACATTTATACATTCTACTGCATCACAGTCGGTACAGAGGATCCATGTAAGCTGATATATTTAATTGTCATAGTTATTCCAGAGACATAGTTGCAAGATTATCTTGTCATACTCTCAGAGTTGTATTTGAAACTTAAAATATAACTTAATTTTTCTCCTTATACTCAGTGTATTTGCATAAAGATCATTTACCTGGGCTACACTCCACAAACTATCCTTCTGCCCCAATGTTTTGCTCATATCTTATTTCTCTCTCTCAGTTAAATCACTCCACATCTTCCCAGCAGCAATGTGGGTGTATCTACACAAGATGGGCTGCAGTGATTCAAGAAGACAGCTCAGCACCATCTTCTCAAAGGGCAATTAGTGATCGGGAATAAATACTGGTCTCCCAATTGACACACTCATCATTTGAACAAATCATTTAGTTATCCTTTTACCTGCAATGCCCAAAACACAATTTCATATTGTTAACCTAGTCTCTTGCATGTAGTTTGTTTCTGAACTACAATTTATGCTCCTCTTACAACCGAGCATCACCCTACTCTCCCCTCATTTAGGAAGTTAATGCCCCTGGTGACGATCCTGGTTCTCCGATCCCAGGCAGTTCAGGTGGTGTTTTCCCCCAACGGCAAATTTTATCCCAATATTCCAGTGTTACATAGCCCCCGTTCATTTCCCACTCGGCTTATCCCAACCTCAGTTTAGGCCCGAAACATCAGCTTTTGTGCTCCTGAGATGCTGCTTGGCCTGCTGTGTTCATCCAGCTCCACACTTTATTGTCTCAGTTTTCACATGAGTCAGGCAATAATTCAATGATTATAACACAAGACTTCATTCAGCCACAAGTTCCTATTACTTTCCAAACAGGGCTTCTTGTTCACTTCTCACAAACATTCAAGCTCAATACTGGATCGCAATGACTAGAAACTCTTCTTCCTCTTGCCAGGTTTGAGATGTCTTCACCCCGGCACTAATTAGGTAGCATCGCTCTCGAATGTGCTTCCAAGGAATTCTAGCAGCACCCTAATCATCAAGCTGTCTACATCTTCCTTTCATTTTAATGGATTTAATGCATTTAAATGGTCATTGGATAAACATATGGAATAGTGTAGGTTAGATGGGCTTCAGATTGCGCTGACCTGTGAAACCAACATCGAGGGGTGAAGGGCCTGTACTGCGCTGTAATGTTCAATGTTCCATGTCTCCTGCACTCCCCTTTGGGCAGTACAACAGTCAGCGTTCCCCTGACAATCTGGCATTCCTTATCCTTATCTGAATCAACACAGCCACACTAACACTGCACACATTGATCCTGTACCCATGTACGTGGTGTGCCTGTAGTTTGCAGTTTACTGTCCAGGCACTGCTGTGTATCTCACCCTGTGTGTCACAGTCTCCAACTCTCACGCCAGCGCAGTAACTCTGAGTAGGCAAGAAACCACTCCACTCCACTGTGCACTCTGGAGATTCTTATCATCCATAACACCTCAAAAACGTGTCCAGCCACACAAAACTATAGATCACTTAATTCATTCTAAACTTTAAAAACTTGCATTAAATACAGAAACACTTTAAACATTTTAATGCAGGTGGGTGAAGTGTCAGTGGGTAGGAGTGGAGGTATTGCATGGATGAAGTGTAGGAGATGGGGCAGTGGGTACAGGTGGCGATAGGAGGGGGGATGGGGCAGTGGGTACAGGTGGCGATAG